>NC_092020.1:6580000-6745000 GCF_042242105.1 Pempheris klunzingeri
AATAAAACAGCTCCTTCACTTTGTGTTTATTTGACAGCTGACCGCTGACATTACTGGTGTGTGTGTGTGTGTGTGTGTGTGTGTGTGTGTGTGTGTGTGTGTGTGTGTGTGTGTGTGTGTGTGTGTGTGTGTGTGCGTGCGTGTGTGTCACCTGCTGCAGTGCTCAGCAACAAAACTCTAAGGAAACACACTGAATGTGCCTTCTTTAAACATGGCTGGAACTTTTTGTAACCTCTGGAGAGGGCAAATAACTTATGGCTCAACAAGATCCAAGACGTTCCTGTTGTTTACTCGCTTCTTCTAAAAATCAAAGACTCTCTGATTGTCAGGGATAGAATTCTTTGTCCTGTGGCGACAGAACTACTACTGCCATGTGACTACTACTGCACATAATACACTCTTTAATACCAGTGTGCATGTGTGTGTGTTTTGTCCTTGCGTGCATGTGTTTAGGACGACAAAAAGAAAGTAGTAGCTGAGTTGAGTTGGGACTACAGTGGGAGTGAGGAAGGGTAGAAAAGAGAGGAGAAAAGGCTGAGCCATTTCCGTTTTGACCACAGGAACCTTTCTGGTAACTTTTTGAGGGATTATGGAACTTTAACTGTATTGATACAGTTTTAGTTGAGTCCAGTTTTAGTTCTTATCCTCAAAATCTACCTTCTAAAAAACAAGTATACAGGTGGAGTGAGCAGTGCTGAATGTTTGGAACAAGAGCCATCATTAATACAAACTAGCAGACAAATAACCAGGCAAGAAACACTTAGTATCTCCTCTCCACTTTGGGTGTGTGGTTGTCTCCACATCAGCACTTCTCTTCTCCAACATCTATTCAAACACCACTCACATACAACAGTAGTGACTCTGTGTTGTCTTGTGTTGTCTCTGTGCAAAACTTAAATCTCAATCTACACGGTGGCTCTTTCATCTGTCATCGCACTAATTTCTCTAATTATCACAGTTCTTAAGATGTGTTGAGGGTTCTTTGAGGTCCTGAGGGGTTCCTGACTTTAACGTTCTCGGGGCAATTTGGCTGAAAAGCCCCGATTGTTCTCTGCAGCCCTCTCTGCTCTCCGTATGACTCTCCATCTCCCCTAATTGTGAGTGTCTCAGCATGTCAGAAAATCCTGTCTGCTGACCAGGGGGGGCTGTTTCACTGAATTAAAATGAAAATGAGGCTAATGGGGCTCACTTTCCTCCAATGGCAGTTCCCACCAGCACAGCGGTTTGATTGACATGATGTGACAACTAAATGGCAATTAGTGAATCAAAAAAAAAATCATGTAATTGACCTCACTGCTGTGCAATATGAGTGATTCTGCAATCACTAAAATCAACCCGTGATGCAAGACACAGGTCAGAAGTAAGGCTTCAATTTAGAGCAGAACTAATTGGCAGCAAAACCTAAGCTGAACTAAAAGCTGTTTGACCAAACAAGACAGTGGATAGTGTGATTTAGAGCAGGGACGACTACACACTGCACATCACTGTGCACCTATAAACACCATCATGGTGACTCCATCTCCCACCTCTACCTCTTCATCCTCAAACTCAGTCCCAGTCCCAGTGTGTGCTTTTGAATTTTCCACACACTGTTCGACCGTCTGTCCTCACTGAGTTTCCGTCCTCTGGACATAACCTGCCTGCTTTTGTTAATTCCGTAACACGGACTACATAGAGGACAGCTTTTCACTGCATATCTGCCCGAGGGTCAGTGGTTTATAAATGTTCTGACCTGCTGCCTGCCCCATCCGCTTTGTTAGCCTCACTTGACTGACCTTCCCTAACCCCGCCTGTTGCTAACTGTAAAACCGTACCGTGAATCGACTTCAGTCCTTTTATAAACTGCTTTTCAAAAAAAAAAAAAAAAACAGCCGTTCCTCTTTTTGGCATTTAGGGTTCTGCGATCTAACGCATTTCACTGAACTACAGATTTAGTTGTATTGATGTGTTTTATGTCATGTTTTATGTCTTTAACAATTTAGCACACAAACCATAGTGACAGGGATCTCAGCATCCATGTTAGTAAAAAAGCTACTTATAAGAGACCTCCTCTTCCTCATGGCTGCATACTATGTCTCCCAATGCTATGTCTAGTTTCTTAATAATAATACTTACACTGAACCTAATAAATACATTTTCTGTTATAGTGGCACATTAAGGGAATTGCAACTCACTTTCCCCTGCTGTACACTCTTATTATAGAACTTGAACTCATTATATAACAGTGAAACATAGGTTTAAAATCTGTTGCTGGATTTCCTGTTCACGCAACATTACGACAACGCTTAAAATGCAATGAGATCAAAATGCAGAGCCAATAAACAAACAGACGGAAAGCTCAGATGCTTTGTCAGCATCTTCTGCACTCACGTCAATCCACAAGTGAGTGTTTTCTTAGGGGGCCGTGTGTTTGTGTGTGTATGTGTGTGTGTGTGCAGAACAAGTCATTGTTTCTATAGGCCCTGTTCCTGTCCTGGCTGGGACTCACGGGCTGGCTGAAAGCACACACACACACACACACACACACACACCTAGAGGGTTTCTGTATGTGTACATGGGGACACAGAGCTGCACCGTCCTCATTAAGGTCCAGTTAATTGCCTGTTAGCATCACACATTCTCATTACGACTTCACCAATGGCAGAGCACAGTATTGACGGAGCGTAAGAGCATCATGGGTATTGAAAGCAGCGTGTCAAATGCACATTATGGCCGAAAGCATGATTGGAATAATTGTCAGAAACAGCCAATTAAGTCTTGAAAGGCAACATAATCAGCGCATGTTATTAGCTGCTTGTGAATCAGGCTTTACTCTAATGCAGCAGCTACTTTAAATCAGTGGTTCTTGAAGTGGGGCCTGGGATGTCACCTGAAGGGAATATTTACATGTTTGTCATTTCATTAGCAGACCTCAGATGTAACATCTTTTCAAATGGCCTGTGGTCTATTTTGCCTCGTTTGTGGGAAGTTTATTCTTTAAGGCACTGACGCTTGTGAGTCATAGAATGAAATTTGTGGTTTTCTAGTGCTGCGTAAAAGCTGGATGTGTGAGGACCAACACAGGCCCCACTGTCCTGTGCATCTCTTGCAACATTTCCCCTTTCAGGAAATTAAGTGGCAATCGAGGCACACACCCACCTCCTGTCTCATGCACATGGACCTCATTCATTCTTTAACTCTAAACCTCTGTGTAACCTCTGCCTTCTTTCTTATCCTTACTGCACCTTTTACTGTAAAGTCCCCTTTACTAAAACAGCTTTTTTGTCATCTTATTGAAGTAGATGTTTGCACCACAATGAATATGTGTCTAAAGGTGACCTGCATTGGCTCCTACAGGTCTTGTGCTGCAGAAAAAACAACAATTCTAAAGATGTTTCTTTGTCTTATTTCATTAGTAGTGCTAATTACATGCACACTCTATGGCAGGTGTGGGGTGCTGCTTGTAATTAGCGCTACTGTATATCTTACTAAGGCAGCCTAACTGGTTTTACAGTCTGATGATACTGCAAACAATAGTCTTTTGACCACCTGTTGAGGGTCTGAACCCTCAGCTGCTCGATCATCATTCGCCCGAGTGGATCTCCTCTTTAAAACTGAAACGGTTCCACAGTGGCATAGTGACACACGGCTTACGGTATTGCAGAAGCGTGTGAACATGATTTGTGCTGAGGACACAACCAGCTGCACAGACCTAAATAAGACTAAACACCACCTGCAACCGCAAACCACTTATACAGATATTGCAACAAGGAAGTGAGCCCCACCCAGGCCCTTTAAAAGATGCTGCACATGCTGTAGATGCTGGTGTGGGTGTGTGTGTGTGTGGGTGTGTGTGTGTGTGTGTGTGTGTGTGTGTGTGTGTGTGTGTGCGTGTGTGTCTGTGTGTGAAAGAGCAACAGGAAATTTCAGTCAACAACAAGTTTCTTCTTTTCCTTCCCAGCTAACTGGAAGTAACTATAGTAAGTTTTACCAGAGATGACGTGTGTCTGCATGTGCACAGGCTGCTGGAGGCTTATGGCGTGCAGCTCTCACTTACTGCCATGTGAACAACGTTTAGACGGAAACATGACAGCACATAAATGTCCGTAAAATCAGAATCACAAAGTTTTTCCATGCATTTCAGTTGGCGGGTGAAAAAGACGGACAGAGAGGCTCACCTTGTACACCTGACCGTAGGTTCCATTGCCAACCACTTCCACCAACTCAAAGATACCTGCTGGATCCTAGATTGAAAAACATGATCAAGAAAAAAGACAAGAGGATCAGACAGGAGTGATGTTAAGGACAGCAGAGTCAAATCGGGAAAACAAACTGGACTGACGGCTGCACAGGTCACGATAACAGTGCAGAAAAATGGCCCATTTCAGCAAAGCCGTAACGCAACAGGTTCTCGCCAAGCAAAACTGAGATAAACAGCTCAGTGCTGAGGCCAAATGGAGAACAACAATGCAGTGTTACACTGGGATGGGGACTGAGGAAGTGGGACTGTAAATGTGGATAACATTGTGATCTACAAGGAATCAAAGTAGGGCCTGTGTTTTATTTTACAGGCCATTATTTCGCTGATTCGAAGACTATTTCCATCTGAAGATAAATACCATCACAGCACTTCAAACACAGGGATCCTATTATCTTATTATTGGGGTAGTGACCAATGAAAAAAGATAAAGAAAGCAGAACACCACCACACATTAGACATTAAGTATATTAAAGCAACAATGTACCAATAACTAGAATGCACTTTTTTTTTCTGTCAATAAATACAGTTTAAAGTCCATCTTGGAGAGCTTTCACTTGTTGCATGTCAACTTGTTGCATGTCTGCCAAAGGAAATCCTGTGTAAACACTGTAGCTTGTAAACCAACAGCACACAGGACACAGTGTAGTCAGCAGGGACAATGTTACAGAGAGCGAGGCTCCTGAACGTCACACTGACTAAAGTTCAGACTAAATAAGAACGTTTCTTTGCCAGCACATGAAGCAAAAGGGCCGAAAATGAAAACCCTCTTGCTCCCCAAACAAAGTTGTAGCTTGAGAGCAGCGTTAAGTTGCCAGCAAACCCCCACCACATCCTGCAGTGTTTACCCAGACATTTCACTAAAAACACTTTTCCACTCACCCTCAAAGCAGCCAGGTCAATACTGTCCAGGCTTCGAGTGGTACTTTCCCTCGACATTGCTGTCAGTAACTTTTTCGGCGGCTCGTACTTAGTGAACAAGACATGGACGGTCGTGGTTTCTCCTCCTCTGTCGTCCCAAACTAACGGCTTTTCCTCCGCTCGGGTCCATTCTGAAGTTTGGCGAGCAGCGTCACCGCGGCCTGACGGCACGCACCGCACTTCCGGCACGCCTTTCAAAATAATAGCCTTCACCTGCAGAGCTCAGCATTTTATTTTTATTTTTTTTTATAGATTTACTGTTTTATTTCTATTTACTGGAAAAGACGAGACGAAACAGGGTTTATCGCTAATATAATAATAATAATCCATACATCATATCAAAACACCTGCAAATGTATGTAGAAATATAGGAATTCACTACACACGCGTGTTCGGACGTTTCACTTCCCTTTTCACGACAACTTTATTCATTCATTTCTTTTTTCTGTAAAGGCCAAAATCTTACACTTACACAGCATATTCCTAATTGTGAAATCAAAGTATTAAAATCATCCTGTTTCTGGTTGCGTAAACTCGATTCACTTGACGCTACTGACTTTCTTTTCTCAAGCCACTCGTATAAGTTAACATCCGTTAAACGACAAGGAAGAACCCAATTTGCTTTGCCACCCCCGTCTTTCCACAGCATCTGCCTCCATCTGCAGCTGAAACACACGTAGTAGGTCACGCAGGAATCTTCCCACGTGGTTTAAAGTTCAGATCCACGTATTCCCAGAGGACCAATGTCAACAATACACCATGTGAAAATAAGTGAGAGGTTGTGGCCTATAAATGATAATTTAGTACTAAACCTGAATTAATTACACACACACTCACACACACACACACACACACTGAACACACTGCTGACATTCATTATTACTCTGCAGTTTGCCCTCAATTCATTTCTTGGCATTTTGCAGGTGCTTGTCTCATTGCAGTTCTGGAGTCTCCTTTAATGTCGTTCATCATGCATTTTTACTACATACTACATGTACACATAGCACAGGAGTAATTAATAATGTGAATCATTGCCGGACTTAATGAGTCCCAGCTCCGCGGCCAGAGTATCGAACAGGCTGGTTCTCTCTTATTAGTTACACCTGTGCTCTGCCTGCTGTGAAAATGCTGTAAAATCCCCAAGTACATAGTTGGTTTCACCTCCTCACGCACGTTAACGGCAAAAGGAACAAATCAGCACTGGTGTTATTCTGTAAGCAGCTGAAACAGATTAAGTATCACAGCCACACACAGTATAACATAAAAATGTAGGTAAAATATGCGTGTATTGCAATAAGGCAAACATGTAATTTAGTATGAAACAAATCAAAAAAGAAAAAAGAAAAAAACATCAATCTAAGTACAATTGGTTCCTATCTTCCTGTAGTTCCCACAGTGGCTTGTTGAACCACGGTCTGGACCTCTGGGCTTGCTAGTGAGGTTGACCAAGCCCCCAGGAAGTGCATCAGGCTTTGTCATTTCAGCTAAAGCCAGCGTCACCTTTTTCTTTTAATCCAAAATGATCAACTAAAACAGCAGTAGGCTTATTCTTGGTCTTGCAAGTGGAATTAGCCAATCAGACAATCAATGCATCTCATGGTGATAGTATCAGCATCACCTGATCACACCACCACTGATGTGTGCTCCTTTTTTGTTGTCAAAAATGATGATGGGCCCTAAAGGTGATATTTAATGTGAGTAAGTAACAGTTCATGTTTGACACACACAAGTGTTTCTTAATAAAACCTCAGTAAAAGATTTTTGCTCACAATTTAGCGTGGAACATCTCTTGAACCTCACTTTGTGGTCCCCAGAGACATGAAAGAAAATATGCTACCACAAAAATTACTTTGCATGGGCGTTATCTAACCTCCACCCTCCCCTCCCCATTTTAAACGTGCTTGCAGGGAAGAGCCCGGCAGATATCAAAGGTGGACAGGGGTGGAGGTAGGATGATATTTCTTTAGCAGATTAGAAAAGGAAAAGACTGCACATTTTATTGTATTATATTGTTTCTGCTGTACTCGGGTGGTTTTTTTTTTGAAAAAAAAAAAAAAATCCCTTATCTTTTCCTGCTCTGCTCTCAGTCTTGTCTTGACTAGGAGCCTCTCTCTGCACTGTTCTCTAAAACCCTAAACCTTAACCATGGAATTAGTGAACTGGTCTCTCCATGCAGTTGATAAAATTTTCAGCACCAGAAGAGCGGTGCCTGGGGAACCGGCATGCCCTCAAGGAACGTTTCCAACTGGCTACACGGTCGACTCGTGGGATAAGTGGAGGACCATGTGCCTGGCGGACCTGTCCATTGAGGACGTGGAAGATGTTTATCTGTTTGGATCCATGATACTAGGTGTTCTGCTGATTGGATTATGCTTTGCACTAATGTATCGTCAAATCTGGAAGACGGTGGCAGCAGTCAAGGACCCCACTCCGCTGCCGACCTTGATTGAGGGCTTAGGCAGGGCTCAGCTCAGTCCGCGGCAGCGGCTGCGGTTCTCAACCGCACGGATAACATCTTGGAGAAGCTTTCGGCTCTGCAGAAAGGATTGGATGGACCAGAATGGACAATAGAATAAGCCAAGTCTATTGAATATGGCTGTCTCGCTCTAACCCAAATAAGCAGTAAGCCCTAAGCAGTGGCCTTGGCCAAGGTCACTGTTTGAACAATCTCCCCTCTGAGTTCACTGCAGCTGGGACGCTCTTCCCCATCCCTCCCCCATCCACCTGGTGTTTGTTGGCTTGTCTGGAACCAGAACAGGGACGTCTCCATGGCAACCGCCATGTTATCGCCGACGATCGCGAATGAACTGAGGCGGGTTTTGGGGAACTGATGACCAACACATCAGGACTTACTCCTGCCTTACATCCAACGCCTTCGCCAGCTTCCACCCCTCCAGTACGAGGGGCGTGGTTTATAGTGCTCGCCCACCGGGCTGGAGCCTGCAGCCTGCCTCCTGCGGTGCTGGAGATCTCTACTCCCTTTTCCCCTCCCCTGCTGCCATGTTGTTATTGTCATGTGATGTGCTAAAATTTGTGCTGAGGTTTTTTACCGGTCCCACACTGCACTCCACATGAGTACAGTGTGGTGTCGCATGTTTTTTCTCCTCCCCTCTCTCTCCTCTTGTTTCTCGGAGATTAATAAAGTATTTTGATTGATTGATTGATTGATTAAGTATAAAACATATTGAAGAGATGGAGCTCTGCATTCCAGCCTCCTGACTGAAGCAGTGAGTCACTGTGAGAATGGTGAAATAAGGGTCATTATGTGGTGGGACACAGTCACTGGATGTGTGTGTGTGTTGGGGAGAGACAAAAGGAGTGATACTATGCTAGAGATCCACGTGTTAGTGTGAGCACAGGAGAATGAGAGAACGACGGCAAGTGACTCTCTTGCACCCTCTGTATGTGTGTTTGTGTGTGTATGTGACAAATTAAGAGTGCGGGAGGGGAGAGAAGATGGCTGTGAGTGTGTTTGTGTGTGTGTGAGTGTGTTTGTGTGTGTGTGTGTGTGTGTGTGTGTATAGTGTGTGTGTGTGTGTGTGTTTGTGTCATGGTGAAGAATGGTCTCTCTGTGGTCTCACACAGTGGCCCTGTTCACACCAGGGTCAGCTGCCTACACACACTCACACACACACACAAACACACTCAAACACACAGTTCTGGACTCGTATACAACCTAAACAAGACAACATTCTGTGAAACAATTCAATAAGAAAATTCCAGCGTGATAGAGGACGTTTGTCCGTCTGTCTCTCTCCACACCTCCGTCGTGTCTTTCTGTCTCTCTTTCTTGCTTTCTTAGCGTGTGATTCTGTGTTTGCAATCATATAAGGTACTCTGAGTGCAGAGGAAGTTGACATTCCACTTATCTAAACCATTTCCTGAGGGCGCAGCATTAATGCATTCACACATACACACACACACACACGCAGAGTTAGATATCAGTGTCAGGAGGGTTTTTAATTTCTTATTTATTAAGGGAAGGCAAACTTAACATACTTTACTCTTTAATCACACTTAATTCTAACTTGTAGAAAAGATTATGTACATCCATCCATTGTCTATACCGTTTATCTGTCAGCGTAGCATGACTATGGGTGAGAGGCGGGTCCACCCCGGACTGGTCGCCAGCCAATCAGAGGGCCGACACGCAGCGACAGACAACCACTCACACTCACTCTCATACCTGCGGGTAATTTAGAGTCACCAATTCACCTGCATGTCTTTGGATTGTGGGAGGAAGCCGGAGTACCCGGAGAAAACCCACGCAAGCACGGGGAGAACATGCAAACTCTGCTGCCACGTTAGGTACAAATAAAAAAGAATATCATTAAAGATTTTGGCAATGGGACATCTTTCTCCTGATTGGACAAACAAGAAATATTCTAAAAAATATTTCAAGAGCATAATATAGTCATCTATATCAGATTTGAGCTGATGATTAAAGGCACCGCAGCATTTCTATAGTGTCAGTAGAGTAGTAGAATCACTTTACTTTAGAGTTACATTACATTAGAGTTGCATTACCAACTGCTGAAGTGTCCTTGACCAAAGCCTTTAGCCCCAAACCACTCTAAAGAGGCTGACAGCAGCCAATAGATATAACTGGACAGCTTCCAGGTGTGAAGGTGTACTGTGAGTGTGAAGCAAAATGTCGTTGAGCTTCTCTGCACAGCAGGTTAAAAAAACTGCCAGTTAGTCAGCTGGATAATGATATTATATTTACATAATATTAAAAATGGCAAATTCAAGAGAGAAGCCCCAACATACAGTGTGCTGGAAAGGTGCTGAACTGGGTGAAGGACGGTGGAGTAAGCTGCGGTGTCAGTGGAAGGTGAGGATAAGATGGAGGGATACTGGGATGCTTGGTTCCTGTCAGACTTGTGATGAATGACAAGTTCTCCAGTTCGATTCTGGACGGCCATCACTGAAACACAGTTGGCCCTAGCATGGCTAACTGGAGCTTTGTCCTCCTCTACCAGACACTCAGCTGACTGAGCTTGAACCCTCAGGCCCATCTGTCTGGGAGGGCATTTGCGAGCAGAGTGGTTGTAAAAGACACAAATGTTCGGAGACGGGGGGTGGGGGTTGGGGGGGGGGGGGGGGGGGGGGTGAGAAGAGTGGCTGGAAGTAGAGCAGCAGAACAGGCCCCTCAGGAAGGCCAAGTCTGGTGCACGGATAGACCCAAAGTGCTGCTCCCTCACCCGCCCTCTTGGCCTCTGACTGGATAAGTGGTCTTTCTGACTGGGCATGCGCTTTCTCAGGCGGGTCCGAAGAGAGAAATGTCTGTCGGACATGTATGCTTTTATGGATAATTCTCCATTTCAAGGAGGAGGGTTGCACTGTCTGTATGCTCCCACCGGGCCATGGGGGGGGGGGGGCTGTTTGTCCTTACATTAGAAAAACAGGCCCTCAAAGTGTCCGTGCACTTTGCTGTGGAACAGTCTCACCTCGGTCCTGCCAAAGCAGTGAGCTGCTCGAGCGGCCCGCCCTCACGTCACATGACACGTCTTTTATGCTTTTTATCCCTTTGAGAATATTTGATCCTTGTAAATATATTTAAAAAAAAAAAACCCAAAACGCACAACCAGACACATGCACGGTTTGGCTTGCAAACACATCACATCATTCAGGTCCTGCTGAAGTGATTCTGACAGGCTGGCTGAGCGCATCTCTTTATCTGTCTCACTCAGTGTCTCTTTATGTGCCGTTCTCTCATGGAAGAGCCTCAGACTGGGGCTTTCAAACGTTTAGAGACACACAAATGCATTGACATTGGAAAAAAAAAAACAACAACACACACACACACACACACACACACACACACACACACAGTGTGAGAGGATTTGTGGTCAGGATGTGGTGCAGAGTTATTTACCTGCCTGTAACGGACGGGTGGTCGTGACCTGGCTGTAAAGTTGAGCTGTCAGAGGAGATATTCACCTCTAGGCTTCATTCTGTCACATACTTTTAATGCTGGTGATTTTAGCATCTATATTAATCATCGCTCTCAAGGAAGAGAAAGTAACAGCACACTGAAAGCAGATCAAAAGTAGTGTATTGTGCTCGTATTGTGCGTCGTGGAATGTGTCATTTTAGTCAGTTAGCAACCACCTCCTTTTATTCGAAAGCCAGTTTCCCCTCATAATCTCTCATGTCCTATCATGCCACTGTCCCTCCCTTTTCTCCCCCTTTTCTTTTTTGGTCCATTTACCACAAGAGAGCGCTGTTGCTCATGTTTGCATGTCACTTGAATCTTGGCTGACAATATTCTTACACGTGAGAACGAGAAAAGCAAAACAGGTGGTGGAGGTGTCAGACGGAGCATCTTTCAGATCTCCCTGAAGTCAGACATGTCAGGAAGTGGCTTTTCTAGAAATGTATGTCTGCGTGTTGAGTTTTTTTTGTCAACCTGGTCTGTATATGCTTCAGTCTGAATGTGTGTTTTACTGACTACATGCTGTAACCAGGTTGAATTGGGACAAATAGCACAGATCTCATACAGAAACAATATTTGATTTTCTCCCGATGAACCGGTTAGGAAACGCTGACTCTTACATCAGATGCATGAACCACCCACAGGTTAATCAGTCAGCCACAGTGCTGCTCCAATTACCGTTCATCAGGTTGATAAAGCAAATGGAGAGAGACAGAGGAAGACTACGGCCTGAAAAGAGAAAAAAAACATGTCTCACAAATATTCTAGAGACCGATTCATCAACTTTTACAACTCAGGGCTCAGATGAAAGATTAAACATTGCCTAAACCCTTCGTGTTTAAGAGGAGATAAATGTACACTGTTGCCCATAAAGTTGGAATAATTGTAATACCCCCAATTCTGTTAAAGCCTGAATACACAGTTTGCAGGTTAATTGTGGTTATGATATGTTTGGAAGAGTTTGATCAATAAAGTTGAGAAGATATACACTTTATTTATCAAGAATAAATCACACTGTCACAATCATTTCATGAGAAGAGGTAAAACACATTTTATTCCAACTTTATGGGCAACAGTGTGTATGTTCCTGAACAGATGATAGAATGAATTTATATTGTGTCAAAAAAAAAAACTAATCAGAAATTGATTGGAAAATAGAAATATGTATTCATACATGCATTAAATAATTGAATTAAATAAATGAAAAATCATCTTAAATAAACATATCCATTGAAAAATGTAAGATCAATTCAACGTGGAGTCCTGTAGCTGTTATAATCAGGTACAATTGGGAGAGATTTGCTCACAAACGTGAAAATTGCTTTTGAAAATTGCTTTTCAATCTTTTGTGTGGAAATTATTATTTTATTGGTTCAAAACAACGTCTGCTCACGTGCTCTTGTGTTTCCCGCTGAGGGTGTAACTGTATTTATGAAAAAATGAGTTTCGCTGGTGAACATTGTGGCTGCGGCTCGTCTGGCCGGCTGACAAAAACTCCAGCTGCAGGCCACTCCGATGGTCCAGCGTGTAGCTACAGGGTGTAGCTGCAGCACAGGATCTATTACCCCTGACAGTACATTTAATTAATATTGTGGTTACGCAGTTTATTCTGGGGCTGCAATAACTGAATAATACTGTTTGGCTGCACGCTGTGTAAACTATCCAAACTAAGTGAAGAAAGTGAAGCTTCTGTGGTGACAGTTGCCAATCGTACATCATATTATGTCTTCATTCCATTAAAGTTACTTTGGAAGTGAACATTCTTCACGAAGGGGCTTGAAGGGCCACAGGCACAGTGTGGCATCCTCTGGGCCTACTAATGTCCTGTGACTGCTCCTGCTTTAATAACACTGGGCCACAACAGCAGTTTAAAAAAAACTGCTCTCCATCCTAAAATCTTTAAGTTGTTGGTATCTTTACGATCATTTGTGCAATCTTTGCATTACATCTAAAATATGAATGCGAGGGAATCTCTGTTTTGGCATCAAAAGTCAATTAAATACTTAATACATAAAAAATTGATATATATATATATATATATATATATGTAGAATATATTCAGTCACACTTCTTGCAAGGCAGGAGTGTTTAACAGTCAGTGTGTGCATGAATCTGATATGATCTCCACACATGTAACAGCTGGTCAGAGTTCGGTAGTATTGCTGTAATGACGGACGTCCAGTAACAGCTGCTTATAAAATAAGACACCGATGCCTTAAACAGACCCCAGCGAGGAGGGTCCGTCAGCGTGACTCCCAAATGTCTCATACACAGCCCCACGTACACATCTTCAATGTAAAGGGCTTTAACGTGTGCCGACGCCTCCAGTATCTTTTCAGGTAAATCCAACGAGAACACGTAGCCCAGTCCCATTGCGTATGGTGGGTACCTAGACTCGGGGAAGGCAGAAACGGGCAGGAACCACTTTGAGTTAGGGTCTCTGAGAACACGGGCACCCTTTGTCACCCTCCCTGTCATGTAGAGACGTCGGGGGGCCGTCACAAGCATGTCAATAAGGTTGCGGACGTTAAGGAACACGTCCGCGTCAACCTTCATGCCGTAGGCGCTGTTGGGACAATGGGAGCTGAGCCATTCGAACATCACCATGGTTTTAATGGTGAGGTTATTGTAGCTGTCCAGGAAGTCACTCTGGAGAACATCATGATGCTCCTGGCTCTCCTGTAGCACCTACAGAAGGGGAGACAGGAGGCTGAGACTGAGACTGAAGCAGTAGCTCACACATTTTCTGGCCACTTAGGGGCCGGCAGACACAGACCAGCAACATTCAGCAGATACGGAGAAATGCTAGCATTCTGTTGGAGGTGTGTTTCTGGCAAATGTTAGTCAAATAATGACTCTTCTTTTAGCTCTGGTTTTCTGGTCTGATCTCCACCAAATATTTGACTTCTTATCCCTAAATGCTCCACTATATTACATTGCTTTGTTGAATACTTGATTCTGATCGGTAAATTAAGCCTTTCTACGGTCAGTTATTCCAATCCAATCCAATCCAATCCAATCCAATCCATCTTTATATCTAAAGCACATTTAAAAGCAGCAGCAGTGGACACAATAAGTGAAACAAAACAGCAAAACAGTGGTAAAAACAGCAGGACAAGAGAAGAATAAAAGCTTTCATACGGAGTTAAAAGCTGAGGGATAAAAATGTGTTTTTTGGCTGAAAAGCAGGCGGTGTAGAGGCCAGCCTGACATGCAGAGGTTAAAACTGCAAAAGCACAGTGTACCCTTTTATTTCTGTACAGCAGACCATTGTCATGTGTAACAGATCATTGCTGTAGTGTTTCAGGGCGTGAAGAGATCAGTGGTTCTAAATCGCACGCAAAACCTGCTGCTGCATTTTTTTGCGGCTGCAGCTCTGACCTTAACCTTCTTTTCTTTCTCTGGGTCGTATATTCTCTGAAGCAGCTTATACATGTTGGCCTATTTATTTTGCAAAACCACAAGAATATATGTGCTTGGATTTCCGATGAACTCTCTCTCTCTCCACGCTTTCTACACGCACATATTGTGGAGGCCAATTTAGTAATTCAAAAAGCTCAGCAACTCACTTGCTCCTTGAGGGGCTCTTTGGACCGTCCCAGCAGGAAGTAGTGGCTGACCACTTGGCCCAGCACCTTGGTTTCTTTGCCCCACGTGTTGCGGATGGCGTCCCGAGCCTCTCTGTTGTCAGGTGCCACTGGGATCATGACAACCAAAAATGGGCTTTCCTCCCGACATCTTTTGGGTTCGTCCAATATGAAATGGTACTGGTGCGGGTATGCCACAAAGTAGTCTGGTGAGATCTGTGCAGGCTGAGAAGGTTGGCACAATTAGACTGGGTTATTTTGTTTATGCTCTAATATTTAGAGTCACATCTGAAGAATAAGATACGGATCTGCTAAGATGTGTTCAGACAAGTTAAATCTGCTTGACTGCTAGATTGGACAGCTGGATCCGCTTTGACTGAATATGTAGTGTGTGAGTATTGAGACGAGATGTGCTGAGAATCTAGAATAAAGTGAGGAGTAATGTCATTTCTTACTATTACTGTTGAGAGATTAATATCTTTTTTGTCTATTCACACCAACTCGTGTCTTTCCACCTATTCTGTGTGCTATTTAGCCGGGTCTGAAATTCATTTTGTGGTCTGTGTGAACACACCAGTGGAGATGATCTCCTGTACGAGCAAACTTATCAGCCTTTATGTATAATTAGCTAATTACAAATCCAATTTTACTGGCTGAAATGTAAACAGCTGAAATCCAACAGCTAAACATTAAAATGGACTGAATAATGACATGAAATAAAAAAAAAGAAAAAAAGAAATGAACAGTAATGTGTTCCTACTGATGACTCATCTAAAGGACTTTTTATCATCAGATAAACAGGGGAAAATAGTTGTTGTCTTCTGCTGTAGTCATTTTTGACAGCTGCCTCTGTTTCAAAATGAGAGGCTAGTAAACATACTTACGCTGCCGGATGAAGCAGTCACGTTGTCGTAAGACTGGCTTGACCGTGAGCTCGTCCTCAAAGGCAACAACACTTGACTCGAACTGTAGAAAATTAACACTAATGTTCCCAAGATGAGGAACAGCATCAAAAAACAAAACCACCGTCTAGCTCTTGTCCATGGATTCTTTTCGCTGCCAAGACAAAAGTGAAAATGGACAATCATTAACGCCCCTCAACTACACATCAGAAACACTTTACTGGGAATGGAATCAGGAAGCAGTTTGCTCATATTAGCTAGGATTTATGTGGAACTGTTTGGAGCAAAGGGAGGAGTCTCCATTAAGATCTGCATCCATCAGAAACCACTGGGCATACTGCAAGCACTAAAACACGTGACGTCATGTGAATTCATGTTTTTGCAGTATGTTTTAAAGTTTCCACACACTTCCCCGTCATTTATCATATCAAGTCACGGGAGTAACTTCTGCAAAAGGCTGCACCGCTTCTTTACAGCGAAAGTGTGGGAAACGCGACTCAAGTTGTTTCTGTTGAATTCTTTTTTAGAATTGTAGTTTAACATTTAATATTTGTTTTCGTGTCACATAACTCTTTCTGTTGGTTTGTGGTGAGCCTCTCTGCAGATGTGTAAGTTCTGGAAGTTGTTTTAAGATCAGAGGAGGAGACACAGTCAGGTGGTAGAGTGCAAGCAGCCAGGTATTTATTTTCCATTTATTTTTCAGTGGACACAAATCTCAATGCATTTCGACGGCAGCCTGTAATGCTTTCAAAACGACAGTACGTTTTTACCAAAGACAGTTTTTGTCATTACCCTCTGTTGTGACAGGTGTTATGTGACTAGCTCAACAATTAACTTCAGATTTTGGTCTCTGTGAAAAAAAGAGATCTTAACCCTTTAACCTTCTGCTCAACCATATGGTAGAGCACATTTTGACTCACTATATCTTATTGAAAACATGTTTTACTTACGACATCTCAACCGTTTGGTAGAGGCCAATATTTAAAAAAATGTGGGGTCTGTTCTTAAAAAAACATTGATTTTTGTGATTAGTGCCCCAAGGAAATAAAATATATAAAGAATACATTTTTTCATTGCTTTTTTCTTGGTGAGGAGATTAAAGGGTTAAAGGCAATGTTATGACATATATTTAGGATAAGTTCCTTTTTACTTTTCGTTTCTCTGAGTTAGTAGTGTTTACAAAAGCAAATATTAAAAAGCTATTGAATTAATGTAACAAAATCAAATAAATATCATAAAAAAACAACTGTTTTTTGCAGTTTTCACTTAAGAGATTCAGATATTGTACCAAACAGACACCTGTTAAAATGAATCATCATTAGCACTGATTTTGTATGTCGAAACCAGGAAAAAACAAGATTTTGTTGGTGCTACAGCATCTGCTACAAAGTCATATTTGCTCCTGTAGAGTCAACATAAGAGCCACATAGTCGGAAAATCATGCATTTGCACACTGCTAATCAAGACATTAGCTCTACTGTTTGTGAGGAGCGCAGTCTCTAATTGATCGGACTGATCAATTGTAATAATAGCCAGACATGTTTCTCATAAAAGCTGTTGTATTTAAGAACCACACTGAGTCGTGGACTACACTGTATGATCCCTTAAAGTCAACACATCTCAAAAAGCTGAATAAAAAAAAAAAAAAAAACTTACCACTTGGAAATGGAGCTCTCCAGCATTTTCAAAAGGCACAGAATGATTTCCAATCCGACTGGTGTGACAGCTACAGACAGGCAGTAGGTAGAAAAGAGGATGTTACTGTAGATATCTAACTGTTGGACTGCACTGTGGTTTGCGGCGGGGCCTTCTTCCGAGCAGACAACACACTGCTCTAGCAAAATAAATGTCAATACACATTAATAACCTTGAGTCATTGTCGCACTGTTACATTTATCAGAAACACATTCCCTTTGTGTGTCCTGTTTAAACACTTTCTCGGTTTAAAGATTTTAACATTTGCAATTGCAAGTTTCATATATGGTCGACTGAGTTTTTCTACTGTTGTATTTGTTGCAGCTCAGCTTAATCACTTTCTTCATTTTCACTTAATGCATTCTGATGTACATTTAGATATACCCCAAGGCCCCATTCACTGATTTCGTTGATGACTGAAATTACAGGCTGAGAGCTGTTCATTAAATGAAAGCAACAGCAAATTGGATAAAAACACATTACTCGTGCCTGTATATTGAGTAATATGGTAAATCCCTCACCATCATTATTTCAAGCACACCCGTGTTTCGTACTTGAATGAAATTCAATACCTCTTGCAAATGTTTCACAATAAAAGCAGTCCGGCGAGAGGAAGGGATTTACGCTGCCTGAACCAGAGGATGGCTTTTAATGTAAAACACAAAGAGGAAGTGTTGAGCTTGTATTGACAGTAAGCAGAAGCAACAGCAAACTAACAGGAAACCAAAACCAAGAAACAGGCTGGTCTCTTACAAAACATCATGAAATAGGAACAATAGAAACAAAAACAGCTTGTATAGGTGACTATATTCTACGAGTTGTGTTATCTAGCTCAGGTTAACAAATGCAAAAAAAAAAAAAAACAAAATAATGAGCAATATGGAAGGATACTTCAACTGTAATTCAAAACATGCACCATAACATGTATTTACAGATGACTTGAGTGAGAAAACCCTTCACAGCATGAGAAATTAACTTGGTTAGGTTGTTTCAGTCTGTGCGCTGAAAGCACAACTCTTTGCTTTGGGTGTTACACACTGAGCCATTTGGGGGATTTTCTTAGGTGTTTTCTTATTTGCTATGTTTCATCTACTTCTACAATCAGGAGATAATAACATTTCTATTTGACATTTCTTTGCTGTGCGGTTATGGTGTCTGTGCTATCTGGGTGATGTGTGTACTATGTGAAATATCGCTGATAAGTCAGCACGCATTTCCCCTGACAAATAGATCAGGTATTTCTGAGTCGAGAATAGATTCCTCTGTACGATGCGCTGTGTGTGGCCATGGAATCTCCAGTATGTGAGGGACTTTTTATAACGCCATCTTCCGTCCTGCTGAGTAGTACTTTTAACATTTCAAGACTGAAAATGAATTCTTTTTTTCATCAGCACAACAAGAAAAGGTTCTTAATGAACATAGCTGCAAACTTTTAAGTGACCATGTACTTAACTTTTTACCTATAATGTCCCCCCTTGCAATACAAGATACGCTTATAGCAACTAAAGCATGATTCACATTTTTAGCCACACTAGCAGCGTGACTCTGGGGATGGTGATGTCTGGCTGTTGGTTGAGGGGTTTGTCTGAAACTGAAGTGAAACTGTTGGATGGATTGCCATGAAACTGGTTCACACATTTGTTAATTCGCTAATAAGCAAACTTTAGCATGCTAACATGCTAAAGTCAGATGGCGAACATGGTAAACGTTACATCTGCTTCACATCAGCCCGTCAGCATTGCCATTGTGAGCACGCCAGTGTTTGCACTTAGTTCAAAGCTGTGTACAGTCTCAGAAGTGCTAGCGTGGCTGCAAACTCTTATGGTTCTGTTTAGGCACTCCGAGCCTTTGGTAAAGGGTGGGGAGTATTGGTTTGAATTATTTGCAATATTGTTTTAACATTGAATAAGATGCATTTTTCAAGACATAAAGTACAACCAACGTGAAACTGCAACCTTTTCCTAACCTCAGCCAAAGTGCTTTTGTTGCCTAAACCTAAAAACATGCGAGACTCAAGCGGACAACCTTCTCAACAACAAATACGATTCAATGACACGGGTATCCTGTCGTAACAGACTCCAGAGCCATGGCTCGCTGAGTCATATGTGCCCCAGAGCTGCCATTCCCTGCCCTTCCATGCAGTTGTTATTACCTTGCCCCATTTCCCCATTTTCTTTCTCTCTTTTCTGCTCGCAAAACCTGCTACCTGATTTTTCATTGTATATCCCAGGTGCAACATTTCTCTGACTGTGCAGGATTTACCTAGTTGGCACTGAAATACTACTAAAATATTATATGAGGTGAGTGCAAGCACAAAGAACGATAATTTTGAGGGTACAATCCTCTAGTGAGCACACTCTTTTCATCATTCTACTGTGTATTTATTGGCTTTTGGGGGGTATACATTGAGGGATACTGTTATGCATTTTGTTGGAGCTAGACCACCGGCCACATTTTCATATATTCTTGTGACGTTTCGAAACCAACCTTCATGATTACGATCTTGCAGTTTGTGAATATCAACCGAAATGGCTGATGGCTGGAAAACTGCAGCAGAATGGAAACCGATTGGCCACAGCCTAAATTTAACATTGTGTATGAGAATGTACACAATTGCCTGATGCCTCATTACATCTGTGAGACAATGAAACGTGAACTTTTGAACTGTGGTGACAGTCTTCACTTCCTTAAATACGATCCTATGAGTAACAGTAATTACAGAACACATACATTTTTTCTCTCAGTGAATTAGTGTTATCATAACACACTGCCTAATAAATACTGCTTTAGTTTACTGAGATGTCTTGTAAGTATTAATGTCTAAATTATAAAAGTCTTCTTTAATTCGTTCCTGTTCACTGCAGCCTTTGGTAATCCCAGCTCAGCATGGCTCAAATCCTACTGAACCCATTGTGCCTCAGTTCAGTTCAGCTCAGATTAGCCCAGCAGAGTGTGACACTGGTTTTAGTGTGTAAAAGCCTGAGTCTACTTTTCCTAGTCTGAACAGAAGGTTATACTATGCCAACAAAACGACAAGCAAAACTATTAGGACATTCAAATGACTGTGGAAGATGGGGAAGTGGGGCTTGGCGTCAGGAATAAATGTTAAAGAGGAGTGTGGGAAGGAGGAAGGCACGTGAAGAAGATGACGGTTGAAAGAAAGGAGCAACGAACAGCTTGCAGAGAGTCTCGTTACGCCAGACATAGAAAATTCAAAGAGACAAGGGGAAAGTGGGGAAGAAGCAGAGGAAAGAAAAAAAATAACAGTTGAGTGAGACGAGATGCATCCGAAATGTATAAAACAACTCATATAATTTTTATTTGCTCAGTTAAATTATTTCAACCAATATATCCAAAGAATAGTCAAAGAAATGAGCAGAACTCAAGAGACAACCACTATACTGTATATTGCCATCGAATATAACAACTCAAATAATTAATTATTGTATCAAACAATCTCAAATATCCAGAATTCATTGGTTCTAATAAGACAATGACAGTACCTCTGTGTAAATTCAAAGCATTATTTACTTTGCTTAAATATTATGGTAATAATCTTGGTTTCTTAAAGCTCACAAAGAAGAATGTGGTCTGGTTTTGCTTTGAGTCCGACTTTGTTTGCAGTGAAGCCTGCTTTGGCTGACTGGTAGTGGTCTCCATTCCAGAGCGACAGGTTCAAAACATCAGTCCGCTCGCAGGGTCGTACTGCCATGAGCATCCATCCATCCATCCATCCATCCATCCATCCATCCACTGATGTAAAATGGAACAGAATGAAAGCAAAACGGGGCTCTGGATCTCACACACTTAATGTGGTTGTTAACAGAAATTGCTGGCAACAAATCACTGTCATGTATAGGTCTATGCATAAGTTATGGAAGCTGTACAGAGATTATTGTTAACAAACAAACATTAAAAACGAAAAACCTGGCAACAAGTCTCACCAACCCTCTAGAAGGATAAACTCTTAAATAAAATGAAAGAAAATAAATAAGAAAAAAAAAAATGTTTTTGGAGGAACTCCTCCTTTTTTCCCTTTATCAGTTTTTATCATTACTTCATGGCTGGACAGAAAACAAATATACTGTATCAACATAAGACGTTTATTCTCCTCCATATTAAGGGAGGCTGCGAGAAATGATTGTGTCATTTACTCTTTTATCTATGTTTATTTGATTATTTTTTTTTATCTAAATGGGTGGTCATGCAAATAGAAAAAGCCAAGTCCTTTATGCTTTTAGCTGGATGGTAACAGTTGGTGGGTCACCTCTTGGCCAGTTCACCTCTTGATGAGTTGACTAGTTGCTGGATTACGAGGCGATCAGCTGGCTTGTTTGCAGTCTCACGGTGCTTTTGAGCATCTTCCTAGCTCAGGAGGCAACTAGCCTTTTAGTTAGCTAGTTTTAACACCGAGCTATGCTTCCATATCCACCAGCTAACTGTGCTTTCTTAGTAATTCAGTTTACCGATTCGTTTATGCATCACTCCTTATCCTGACGTTCTTGCTGGAATCCATCTCTTTTAAGTCAACCATTTTGGCTTCAAAGAGCCAAACCGGGTAGCCAGCTAGCTAACCAGGAATTTTATTTCAAGAGGTTGACTAGTTGTTTTAAGGTGGACTGGTATTCCAAAATAATTGCTTGATGTCTGCCTTCTGACAAGCGACCTAGTCAACAGATAGATGGATATACTGAAAACTCGGTAGAAGTTCGACTGGCATTCAGAGATTACGCTACGTTTGTTTTTCAGACGACCAATATTTCCAAGCAGTTGACAAATCAGCTGGTTGTCTGGCTACACAGCTGGTGTGCGAGTAGACTTCCATTACAAGATAGTCGTTTCTTTTTGTGCTCTGAGGTCCAACTTGGTAGCTTGTTTGACAAATGGAGCACTCCTGTCTGTGAATACCTACTCACTATCTAAGTATCCTGGATCTTTTCAGTGACTTTACATCCACATGTCCGTGCCTGACTGCAAACTCTCTGCACCGGTCAAATGCGTATGACCAGCAATATTGTATAACAGCACTCCTTTCCAATGGTCAAGGCTACACATCTTACATATCAGTCTGTAGAGGTCCTGTATAACCAGCTGGTAGGTCCAAAACCAGCATACAATCAGTTTTGCAATCTGAATCCATCTGTCTGCAGCCAGTACACCCAACCGCTGTGAATCCGAGGCTTAAACAGTCTTCAAGAAGTCCTTTGTTCACAGGATGGGATGAAGTGACCCAAAACTAGTCTGCAGGCAGTCCGCAAGCAGTCCCTCCTGGAAACCACAGCTGTACACAGTCCAAAAATCCAACGAAAACCAGTCAACCAACCAGTCCTACCCCATGTCCAAAGCAGTCTTTAAACTGGTCTGTAATCCAGTGCCAGATGTGTAGTCCCTCTACCAGATGTCAGAGCTTAGTTCTCTGCTGGTGAGTGGTACGAAGGTGCTGTTCAGGTGGAGTTCTGGCTTCTTCCCAAGCGTACTGCTCTGGGACACCTGCAAAAAACACAGCACAACGGTGATAAGGAGGAATCTCCCCCACAACACAACTCCTATCAAAAATGTAAGATTAAAAAGAGAAAACGGGCTGCATTCTACAGTCTATACAGTACTACTGCATGCCAATAGTGCACTATGCTTCATATATGAAAACTATGCCGCATATGACAACTATTTTTCCCAGTCTGGTAATATAAATAACTATTTTAGGTTTGATTATATGAAGATTCTATTTTCTTTCTACATGTTCTTTTATCTGAACAGACCTCTTGTTCCCCAGTGAACTGCTCTGAACCCCTGGGGAGAAAAGAGGGGTTTTATTTTTAATGCGATAGAAGTCTGAGCACATGCACATAAATAACAACATGGAAATTCAAGAAAAGGATACACTGTGTAGATGTTGGATGTTGGAAACTAACTAGGAACTGTTAGAAAAAAAACAACAACAAAAAAAAACAAGTGGTCCTGTCTTTTCTCCCACCTGTCCATTCAGCAATGTCATAGGGATGTTGCAATAGACGTGGCGCCCCCCCGGGCCCAGAGTGGAGAACTGCACGGTGGAGGGGGGTGGAAGGGGAGGAGACAGGGAGGAAGGCTGTGGGGGAAGCTGGAACTCGTAGCTGCGGCAGAAATGCCTCATTTGGGCCGCTGTGGCCGTGTGACCGCCTCCCAGCGGCAAGGTCATCTGGTTGTAGTCGGGGATCTCTGTCGCCAAGGCAACCTGAATGAGAAAACGTGACTTTCTTTTAACTTTTACAACAAAAGTATTATTCAAGTGGCGATTAAACCTTACAAGCTTTTCATGCTAACCTTTTAAGGAGGTTTTTTTTTTTATTCCTAGACGAAAACAAACAATGACAAAACATGAACTCTGTAATGAAGCTGGGACTTTTTCTGCAATGAGTGAGTCTTATCTTTGGACCCAGTCGGATAATGGTAACAATAATGATGATGACTAGCATGTATTTATGTATGCATTAAATAAGAAATAAATGATTTATCAGCAATCCTATGGAAGAATCGTTTCTTCTGTGCCTGCCATACAGCATGACATTTTTTCTGGACTAGATAGAAATTAAAATAATTTGGAAAAAAAAAAAAATCCTGTAGCCTAACACAAGAGAAAACACGACACACCTAGTTCAAATGATCAGCTCGTCATCGAGCTCTGAAGAAGCCTGATAATGATCCATTCATTTGAATCAAGTGCATTGGAGCTAAAACAGGCCCAACAGGGCTAACAGGATTGGACTCATATTGCACTCATTGGATCATGAAAGTTTGTCAAATGTCACATTCCTGAATGGTATCGTGCAAGCCTGACCTAGAGAATATAAGATCAGTCTTTAAATGACCTTGTGTGTGTGTATGCATCTGTATATGTGTGTTTGCGTGACTGTGCGCACATCTTGCATGAAGAAATCTTGCCCTAAGGTCTATCATGACCACCCGAGATTACTGCTTTTTAGAAACACCAAGCCTGAATAACAATATTAGTTTAAAGTAATACACATATAAGTAATAAGTAATACACATGCAACCACCGACCTGATGATGATGTCCATGGCGATTCTCATTCGGGGGTGCCAGGGAGGCAGAGGTGGTTGTCATGGCAATGGTGGAGACTGTGGTCTGTAGGTCACCAAAGAGGCCCTGCTCACCGGAGTCCATCACCTATTACCACAGAAATACAATTATATAGCTTTCACAGTGCAGATTTAAAGAAATGTTTTAGTTGCCAAGCAGATTTTATCGTACTCTAGAAATTACCTTTGTCAGTGGAATATATAGATATATAGAAGATACAACTAGTGATAATCTATGTTTTTCTTATTACTAAAAAAATTACATCAAAACAGTGAAAGCAAAAGTGACTTGATCCTAAAAGTGTTTGAAGCTAAAGCATGATTCCTTTGTGCCACAGAGCTCCAACGTCCAAAAACTGTTAAAAACACACCAGTGAGTCACACTGGCTGACAGGCTCCCTCAGACAATACATCCCACTGCTTTAAATATGCACTAGAACACCAAATGTGTATCAATCAGCAGCTGAAAATAGTCCCCAACAAAAACACTGTTCACTCTTGTTTAGTAACATTCGATAAAAACTACAGCGCCCAGCATTTTCAGGAAGTTATTTCGACTGAGAAATAACAAACACAATTTTACGTTTAATCACACGATCATATTATGTGTATGGTTTGTGTATAATGTCCAGAGTGATACGACTAAAGCCTGAGCAGCTGAATCATGCCAGAGGTTTCGAAAGTACAAAAAGGGTGAAATCATAGGCTTTGTTTGTTTCCTTTTCCATTTTTATAAAGTTCACTTTGCTACATTTATGTATCTGGTGCATTTAGGCTGACACCGCCCAATTCCAAGTGAACTAGGACAGGCAAACAAAAGTCACATGGATTCAGGCAGTCCATAAAATGTCATCCTCCACAGTTTTTATTGGTGGTGAGGGGTTGAAACACACCTGATTGTCTGCTACAGAGCTTGATGGATGGCTTGAACTCTTAAGTGGATAGATGGACACGAAGTTTGTTCATAGGCCCATAATTTGAAGACGGTCTTCGCTTCTTATTGGCTGCATTGTGTTATATCAGGCTTTCTAAGCATGAATAATTGCAGACTACTAGATGCCGATGTCTATCCACTTAGAATCGCATGACCCTGAAATGTGAAGTTGGTTTATGTGTGGTTCTGGGCTGGCCTAATCAACAAAACTAAAGGAGTCAACATTACAAAATACATAGAGAATATAAACATGCTTCAATAGGAATTAATTCCCTGTTTTAAGTAATAAAACACAATATGCAGCACAATAAGAAATCTGGCACTTTCCATGTGATAAATACTCTCAATATCTTTGTCCGAACTCTACGACATCAATTATTAAGGCAGTGAAGGACACTAAGACGGTACTATCCCATCTGTTGCAGTTATATACTTCACTCTGTGTTTGTTTCTCAATGATTATTCTGCAGTACCGAGCAGCAGCATGAGAACATCTCTTTGCTAATCAGGGCATACACCACCTGAGGTGTTAACACATGGTAAACACGTACATATTTCCCCCCCTTGTGATTCCAATTTTCATACATTACCTGTATTTAGCAGACATTTCAAAGGCCATCTGGTTGTTATGAATGTATGAGCCCAAGGGGCGCATAAGTAAATATGCAGACAAGCGTTTGCATTTATTTTTATTTTTTTACACCTCTAGGTATACATGTGAGGAGGAAGGATACGATGCATATCCTTGAATAAAAGTGAGCAAAAACTAAAACTGTATTATGCAAAAAAAAAATCACTTCACTTCTATAGTGTGCCTTTTGGTAGCTATTGTAAAGGTTTGTGGGTTGGCTCGTACAAACAGTGCCAGTGTGTACGTGACCGTGTAAAACTCCAAAACTTATAGAAAAACTAACTTTAGATTTGTTTCTTAAATGGCAGTTTACCTGGCGCCGGGACAATGTCTCTCTGCGTTTAGCGGGCATCTCGTAGACCACCTGTTTCCAAAACTTAGATGACAGCTCATTGCTCTTAGGACCCCTCCACTTGATGATGGATAAAACCTGCAGAGAAGAGAAGAGACTTTTAAATTGTCTTATGGCTCCAGTCTCCTGGTGTCTGATGACACGTTGCACATCACGTCCTCCCCCCTTCTAGTAATGCCTCTCTCTGTATACCTTGATTGTATGTTTAAGCGCTTCCACCTCCTGGTAGTTGATGACATTCTTCAGGTCTGGACACTCTATCATGATCACCTGGACACAGAGAAACACAGGGAGGCGTTTGGAAAGGGAGAAGTACTGAAAACTGAAACTGCCTATCTCTCAGATTGTTCTGTCTCCTGTTTATTTCCCCAACCATACCTTGATCTCCCCAGTAACTAGCATGGAGTGGAGCCGTGTCTCTATCTGGAAGATGCTCCACCCTCTTTTGGCCACGAACTCTGGAGTCAAAACGATGATCAAGCGTCTGCTCTGTTCCACGCTACGAGCCAAGTCCTCAATGTAGGCTGGCAGAGACAGACATGGAGACAAATTTAAAGAGTTAGAGAGGGATGTCATTCAGGGATGTCATTTACTTGTTAGAAATTACTCTAGTGGAAGATGAATGTGTTCCCATTAATGCTGTGATTGGGAGTCCGTGTGAAGAGCCATGTCCATCTCATGTGAAGGTGTGAAACCTGAGGACTCTGGGAAATTGAGTTCATTCATGGGCAATGGCCCTACATACGCCTAAGGCATGTAAAGAATTACTTTGAAAAGACTCAATTGACTCAGTAGTGAAGGAAACAAAGTGATCTTAACGTTGTCACTTAAGGGAATGGTTTCAAACTGTGGGAAACATGTTTCCTTCCCTTACATGCTGAGATTGATTGCATTAAGCATGCTAGAGTCAAAAAGAGGAAAAAGAAAAAATCTCCGACCAAAACCTGTAAAGCAGACTACATAACACCGTATGTCTCATTTGATTAACCCGCAGCTAAAGAATAATATGGTTATATAGTGTGTGCCCAAACTGTTTCCTGGCAAACAGCTGGGTGCAGTGGACTGCGAAGCTTCCTTGAGTGTCATCACAGTGAAAGTAACATGTTGTGTAACTACATTGTGTAAGACAGCTTTAGTGTTTTGCTGGTCTACTCTTCTCAGTTTGGGAAAAAAGCAAATAAGCATATGTATGTCTGTTCTTTAACATTTGCTGTATCCAAAAAACCTCTCATGTCATTTGATGTGATACAAACAATGCACCTAAATGTGCTAAACAAATCAACATCCAAAAAAAAAAAAAAAAGGTCCAATATTTGACCAGCTTTGCTAAGTGGCTATCTAACAGAAATAATAATGACACAATGAGAAATATGCTAATTCATGTTAATCAGTAAGCATTAGAGGTGCAGGAAAATGAAAATGTTGAACTGCTCCTTTAGTTATGCATTTGTTTTCTCAAAAATAAGACAAGAATACGAGAGTTAGAGAAAAGCGTTTCATTTATTGTCGATTTCTGGAAAAGAAATCTTCAAACGGAAGAGGCTGAAAAAATTGAACCCAGCATCAGTATGTAGGGAAAACCCTCCTCATGTAGCGTCTGCCTTCTTTTTGCTGGCAGTATCTTTCAAATCATTTTGTTCGCAAATGACTGGAATGACTGACAGGAAGAATATAGCGGAGTGACAGAAATGCTTGTGCAAGAGATTTGGCTCTGACACAGCGCTGTAAAGTCAGCTCTTCAATGGGGATCAGAGCGGCGCTGATACACCACCATCAGCTTTTACTCAGAACTTTAAGTAAAAATCGTGAACTTGAGGTGAGTGGGCAGGTGATGAGATGTGAAAAGTGAGCAGATTTGAGGCAGAGTCCGCGTAGAGCAAAAAGAGTTTTCACCCTCACTTTGGTGCTGTTATCTTTCCGCACTGCCACGTTTCCAATTATTTGTTAGTGATATTTTCAGCGTTTTTTTTTTTTTTGGGGGGGGGAAAGTGCATCACTGAAATTGTTCATTATTTCTCAGATCTATAGCTATTGGAAATGTCTAAAAAACTGGGTGTTCTGTGAACAACAGATTCTCTCTCTCAGTACGTCTCCCTCCTTCGCCATCTCTTCACTTGCTAACTAAATTAATGACACAGACTCTCCAGCAACACATTGCAATTTCATGCTCAATTTAAGGGGCACAAATAGTACAGAACATCCCAAAAATTCACTCGCTTTCTTTCTCTTTGCTCTTCCAGCCCTCGCTTTATCTTTCTCTCTCTCTTCCTCACACTTAACCTCTCCTCCTCTCTCCTGCCCTTCACTTTCTCTTCCTGCTCTTCTACTTTTGAGGATTATGTTAATCAGTTAATGAAATAACACAAACCAATGACCCCGTCCCAACCTCTTTCTGTCCCCGTTGTTTATTTCTCGCTCTCTAGTTAATGTCGGAGGGCTAATGGAGTGGATAATTGAATGGTGTATTCTAGGTCGCATCGCCGCTCTGTCAATAGCTTTGGTGAGCGTTCAAAAAGGCACCGCTCTCTGTCTCCGTGATGCAATCAGTCGGTGTGTTTTCCACGTCAGCTAACCTTTAGTTCATATGCAGCTCAGACAGAGTTTTAAGTGTAGTTATGCACCGCGGACATTTGTTTTTAGGATGTTTTCGGGGCACAGAGACGAAGCCTAATTTTTGGAGGAAATATGCCTTTCTCATCTGTTTCCAGGACGTGTTGTCGTGTGTGTTTGGAATGTGTGCTGGGAGGAGGCATAATTTGGGCTATGTAGAGCATAGCAATTCGTTATGAGCCACATTTAAGTAAATTTATTTATATATTTTGGGAGAAAATGTTAAAGAAAGCAATGAACACACTTTCGTTTGTTACTTTCTAGTCACATTATAAAGTTATTTTAGCGACTGCATTCTTTATTGGGAAGTTGTTTTGGACAAGTTCGAGTGCGGTTTTGGTAACAAAATGTTAATACACAGGGGATAATATTTCATTTCATGCATTCGTTTCATCGTTCAGTTGAATTAATGAGGTGCCTCAGAGACTACTGAATGTGTTTTACAATGTTTTTAAAGCAATGAGCAGGTGTATTACATATTCAGTCCCCTGAAGCACACAAGGTAAACTCAGACTGATTTGTTGTCCATATGTAATATGTGTGGAAAAAACATCAGTCTTATTATATCTTGGACACTGCTGATGAGATTTTGATGAAACTTCAACCATTATGTGTGATGCTGCTCTGCTCCAGTATATGTAAAACTCCACTGATTGGCTCTATCAGGGCACTGCAGTTTGGTGAACTATCTGTGTTTGTGTCACAGTATCTCAGACATGGACGAGAAAACATGGGAGAAAGTTCTAAATCATTGTTCTCATTTCTGGTGTTGGTGCATGGTGGCACATTGTGTTCACATGTTAGCCACTTAGCTGTTAGCTAAAGGGCAGGAAGTGACATCCATAAAGGCTGTAAGGCTGATTTTTACACTGTATTTGAATATTAACTGGTTGGTTTTCAAAATGAAAACCCCAAATGAAAAGCCAACATGTAGAGACAGACAACCATTCACGCTCACACCCATGGGCAGTTTACCTAACCTGCATATCTTTGGACTGTGGGAGGAAGCCGGAGTACCCAGAGAAAACTAAAGTAACGAACATGCAAACTCCACACAGAAAGGTTCAAGATTCAAACCACAAGCCTGCCAGCCAGTAGATTTGAAGCTGGAACCTTTTTACTGTAAGGCAACAGTACTAACCACCACACCACCATGCTGCCCATGTGTTTAATATGTGTCTTATTAATTAAAAATTCATATAACAGAGAAAATTCCATTCTGACTAATGCAGCTTTAATTGATTTTCTGGCCACTTGGAGCAGTGCAAAGAGCAGCGAATAAAACTCTGATATACTGTCACCTCATTAAGTTGTTGAGGCAAAAATGCAAGCAGTCTGATGACTAATTACACATCCAGCAGACACAGAGCAAACAGGATTTAAGTCCAGTAGTCCAGTCCACTCTCCTCTTAGCTCAGTTTTTGGTGTTCACCAACTCCTGAGGGAAATATCTGGCTCCTTAGCTGCTAAATGTTCGCTAGCTTGTCGCTAACTTGTCTGTCATGAACAGATGCCTGCCGTGGCTAAAAGGAGCCAACAGAACCACATCGTCTGCAAAAAGTAGAGATACAATTCTGAGGCCTCCAAACCGGACGGTCTAGTCACCTCGGCTGCGCCTCGAGATCCTGTCCGTGAATCTCACAAACAGGATCATGACAAGGGGCAGCCTTGGGTGGAGTCCAACACCAGCTGAGAACGTGCTGGACTTAGTGCCGAGAATTTAGACACAGCTCTCGCTTTGATTATACAGGGAGCGGATGGCTCATAGCAACGAAGCTGGTACCCCATACTCCTGCAGTACCCCCCCCCCCCGCACAAGATTTGCCGAGGGACACGGTCTTAGACCTTCTCCAAGTCCACAAAACACTGAAACAGACTACAGACTAACCTCCTATTGTCAACTTAACAATGATGGATGGATGGGTGCGTTTGTGTGTGTGTGTATGTTTGTCTCTGTGTGTATACTGAGAATACTGACAAATGAATACTGAAGGCATTTATAACCCCAATGCCCTGTAAGACAATGTTGAAATGTTTTCATCTTTCACAATGTACTGCACAGTCTGTGAGTTACAGTTAAATATAACAAGTCCATTTGTGATTGTGAACATCTGTAGCAAACAGCTGAAATGCACAATGCAATCCTTATTCTGTCACCATCCAGTGCAAACTATGCTCAAACTCGGGTATATCAGTAAAATGATGGGGAATAGATAGACAGGCAGATGGTGTGTACCTACATGTGTATGGCAGTAAGAGTCATGTTTTCCCCCTGTTTGTGTGTGTCAGTAATGTAATCGTGCGTGTGTGTGTGTGTGTGAGGTCAGGGCATTGACAGATTGAGCAATAACAGTCATATTTCCCCCTCCAGTTGGACGGAGAGTGACACATAACCCCAGAAATGATGACAAACGGTGTGTGTTTGAGTGTGTGTATGTATGTGTGTACTGTGTGGACATTTGTGGGTGTGAAAAAGAGATCTGGGCATGAGCTGTGTCTTGCTCTGTGTGTATGTGTGTGCGTGTGTGTGTGTGTGTGTGTGTGTGTGTGATGTACACCTGAGATCATACACAGATATATGTGTGTGTCTGTTTGTAGGTGTGTCGTGATGAAGATCCGCATACATTCTTATTTATTCTGACAGAGAGATGAATTCTGGGTATTGGGTGCTATAATGGCCCATGGAAAGAGAGACAGGATGTGTGTGTGTGTGTGTGTGTGTGTGGGGAGGAGGAGGAAGAGGAGAGGAAGAGGCAAGCTGGATAGACAGATAGATAGATGGATACTTACTACTGCTGGGTATTAGATCTCTGTCTGGTATAAACAGCTTGTATCCATAATGCTTCTCTAAAACGTCTGGCAGGATCTCCAAAGCAAATGTTTCCTCATCACTGCTCGCCCTGCTGGGGAAGGGAATATCAATTATGGCTCCAGATCCAAAATCAAAAGCAAAAACCATCAATTGCCCGAGCACTTGGTGGTGCCTGCAAATGCATTTTAATGGGTTAACAGTTCAAAAAACAAACAAAGTTCATTCAAGTCTGTGCAATGCTGTTTCTCTGACTGGCGCAATAATGCATCACTTCATCCATTCTACTACAGTGCAATGCCTTTGTTATATCTGTATTTACTGTATAGCTTTTTTATTCTATTTATGTTATGTTTTTTACATATTTTTTTATATATTTATACTTCTGTATGTGTGAACTGCTGCTGACTGGGAATTTCCCCATTGTGGGATAAATAAAGGCTTATCTTATCTTATCTTCTACTTATATAGGCACCTGTTAACTTATCTTTGCACTGTTGTTCTTGTTTTTTGCTGCTGCAAATTTCCCCAATGTGGGACGAATAAAGGTTTATCTTATCTTATCTTATCTTATCTTAAACTATTAAATACCCAGAAAATGTGCACTATGCTTAGCTTAGCTAGTTCAATTTGATATTAAAGTATTAAAGGACATTTTGGGAAATACACTTCTTTTCTTCCTTTACTACAAGAGATGAAAAAACTGATGCCGATTTCATATCATGAAGTTGGGGGTGGAGCAGAGTTAGATGGTTAGCTTAGCTTTACATGCAGACTAGAAGCAGGGGGACACAGCGACCCTGACTTCAGAACTACACCGTCCAACTCCTCCAACAAGCTCATTATTTAACACGTCATGGCTCTGTAAAAAAATGGAAATGTAAAAAAATGACAATGCATGATTTTAGGGGGAGCTACATGATGCAACATTTCATGCAGCAGTTATGAATCCACCCAACATCTCAGTGTGTAGTGCAACATCTCTGGTTAGTTGCCCGGGGTCTGCGTACACATTGTTACCAAACCTGGTAATCTCACTATAGTCACACAACTCGAGGTGCTGTGCAAAAATCATTGTGTCTGGGTGTTGTTTGCCCAGAAATAGTTCCAGCAGATAAAAGCCTCTAATATCACTAAATGAAAATGAAATACAATGCTTTAGTCATTGAGCTTTGGAGGTGCTGCTGGGTAGATCTTGTCTCGCCAGCCTGTTTCTCCCTGCTTCCAGTTTTTATGCTAAGCTAGGATACCAATCATTAAGCTTGGTACTTAATGATTGGTATCAATCCTCCCATCTCACCCCCAGAAATGAGGCGAATTATTGTTTTTCCTAAATCTTTTTTTTCTTTTTCTCGAAGTGATGGAAGCTGTTTAATGATCCTTTAATGTTAACACACATGATCATAGTTAGGAAGTCCTTTTCATGGGCTGATAATGAGTTTGAGAACCATTGTTGTTGGCATGATAAGACAGCATTGTTTGATACATATAGGCTTCATTGGTTTGGAGGTAACCGACCTGCCCAAAGAGTCCAGGTCCACTTTAGTATAAGACAGGTAGGCGTCATACTCCTTATTATCTGTGAAGAGAGAGAGTCAGTGAGAGAACTTAACGAGAACATAAGACAGAGCAGCTGCTGCATCACATCACTGCTTCTATTTACATTTCAGACGTAACATCGAGATGTTACCGATCACCGTTAAAGCCCAGTTATACCTCTGACCTCATGACAGCTGAGAGCGACATGAAATCATTCGTCTTGTCTGATCGGGATGCAAGGTAGATTCTATTATTGTTACTGTATTTAATGCTGGATTTAGTGATTCAACTCCACAGAGTAAATGTTAGGAGTCTGACCACGTTCTGAATGATGGTACTTTAGTGATCGCTCCTGCGTTTGGCCTTGATGAGAATAAAGGGAACTGGTGATTGATCTTAGAGGTAAGAGATCTTGGGAGCGCCCCGCTAAAAGTATCAGGCTGACTTAGTGCTTTAATTTGAAATCAATGCTTTCAATCAATACTGCAAAATTACATCTTTGTAGTTTCTGCAATTTGTTTTTGTTTCTTCAAGTAGCTATCATTCGTGTGCCTACATTGCTTGTTCACATTTACTTGGTTTTTATGATGTTCAAATATCAATAAATCAATCAATAAATAAATCAGCAATTGAGCAAGCAAATCTTCATTCACCTTGAGGCTTTTCGGTCATTAATTGCTTGCTTTGATTTAAAAGTCGGTTTAATTGAGTGTAATTGTATCCTTTGTATCTTTTATTGCTTCCATCATGACTTGCCAGTGGCTTTTCTCCCATCGCTCTGTTCTGCACTTCAGCATCAAACAACTGCGAGTACGACAACAAGTTGGCAACATGAACATTTTGCCGAGACCTCTCTAAACCGTATGCCTTCCGCCGTCTTCCATGTTTGTAGTTCTCAGCTCCTCCTGCCGCTGTGTGATCGTCCCTGAGGTAAAAAGGGAGGCCATGAATGGGCTTACCGTCTTCGGTTTCATCGCTCCCAAAGTGTCTCCTGTAGCAGAGCATGATCTCCAAGTTGTAACACTTATAAAGTGCAGTCAGGACTCCCAGCAGCAGCAGTATGACACCGAGACCACCAGCCAACTCCAGCCGATACATATCTACAGGCAGAGAGAGACACGGCAAGGGGAGGAGTGGGAAAGATAAGATGTATATCAGTTGTTGTTCAGAGGATTGCTGAGGCGAGGCCAAAACAAAATAATCATATATTTTTGCCAAGATATGCAGAAGCTCAGTTTTGTTTGTGCCCACGTCTTAGTATATAAAGTGGATCTGCAACAATCAGGAAAGCTAAAAAAAAAAAGAAACTTAAATTACCCTCAGATTGGCTAATTTTCTAAATCTGTGACCAAGACTGAAAATCATTCACTCACAAACAAACATTCAGACAGACCGAACTGATTGTCGCTTATGTTTTGTTATTTTGTGATGAATCCTAAGAAACTTTAAATCTGCCCAGCGTTCCTGCCAATAAGGCTCACTAAATTGAACTGCACCGATTGAATGAGGTGACACACACACACACACACACACACACACACACACACACACAGAGAACCCTGAGTGTGAGACACTAGCTTGAGTTCTGTAAAAACACAAAAAGCTAATTAATTAGGAGCTTATTATTCATGTTTATTTGCTCCATTTGCTCATACAGAAATTCACTTTGGACTCTTCTAGGGAGGTCAGAGGCCAGGGGCTGAATGAATATCACAGCTTAACATTTCATTCCAGCTCCACAAGGCAGTATTTTGATGTCAACATTGGATGAAATGACTCCCTGTAATGTGAAAGGGCCGCTACAAGTGCCAAATGAATTAACAGAGCACTCTGCGGCTCTGTGCAGCCTCAACAGCTCATTCATTGCTTTGGTTCATCGGCCCATGAGCCAGAATCAAAGTCCAACATTTAGCAGAGCCAAAGACAGCCAGAAATTTGAGTGTAAAGTTGGCAGACCAAACACAAGCGAATATAGGACCTACATTCAGTGGGTAGCAAAAAGAAGACGTTTGAAATACCAATGTTGCTCTGCATCTCCTGGATACATACTGAAAGTAAAGTAGGCAAATCATTTGCCAACTTATCAGCCATAAGAGCCGTATCGAGTTATTTCAGAATATAGCTGCTCATTGATATTCTGTAATCCTGTTCTGGTTCTTTCCAAACCGTCTAAATCAAGCTTTAAATCAAACCTGTGTAACACTTACTGAATGGTGGCCACTTACAGGATGGAGTGAACGCCAGTCACCCAGAACGGCAGTTCTTATAGTTTGCATAAACAGATCAAACAGGAACTGACAAAAATAAAGGGACCACCTGTGCAATTCTGTATTTTACAGACCTAAACAGGTAAAACACTCAAAGTCAGCATCAACACAAAGTATGTTGCCTTGACTGAGAGAGACGGATGACCTCACATCAGCATGTTAGACACACACATACATGATCTCACATTGTGTGTGTGTGTGTGTGTGTGTGTGTATGAATGATAGTGCTATCATAGGCAATATGAGTATATGGGAGATTAATGGAACATGGCTGGTGAATGACACTATGGGAAATATGATCTATTACTATCTCTCTCTCTCTCTCACACACACACACACACACACACACACACACACACACACACACACACACAACCTGTCTCATCCCTATGACTTTTCCTGGCGTAACTACATTTATTGATTTTCTCCATCATTGCGGGGGACGGTGAGTGTCACCACATGTTGTTGTAGAGCATGAACTTATGCTGTGTGATGAGGAACATTCATTTCATTTCATAGTGTGCAGTATAACACACAGGATGCACGCAGTCGTGTCTGCTTGGATCAGGATCTGTCTGTGGATCTGCAGAACTCTTTTACAATCATTATCATTTTATTAATGTTAGCATTCGGTTTAATTTCCAACATGTCTTATCATCATCTTGTTATTGTTGCTATCTTATATTATATCTGAGTATTTTATTACATCATTTTCAGGTGTATGAAATGCGTTTGCCTTATTGAGATGTTTTAATTTCGGTTCAACCATGTAAAAAACTTTGTTTTGAAAATGTGCTGTATAGATAAAGTTTATTTGAACTATTGTTGTAAGTAAACTTATCCTGGGACATTATTATTACTTTTTAAATAAATGAATTGAATAAATGATGACCGTGCTCACACTGACCCCAGGTCAGACCCTATGGTTCTCCTAAATATATCCAGTGTATATAACATATCTGTGTTATACTGTACCAGTATGCCATCAGGTTCTTACTGCCACCTGGGAGCACAGCGCCACCTACGGGTCTGGTGCACTGCCAGACGTCATTAGTCAAGGGGAGGAGGATACTGTCTCCTACTACGATCTATTTCTGTGTGTTATAATCTCATAACAACTATTTTATTCTTTCATTTTCTGAATAATAACATACAGCTTGTACTTTTCCCCTCCAGTGTTGGAAGGTGGATCAAAAGGTACAGGAAGACAGAAAAGTTGTGATAGAAAATGTCACTATTTCTCTTACTAATCCTTGAGCTCCGAATCTTAAAACTTTTAAACTGCACCGGAAGTTGAATTGTTAGTTTCTTTGTTCTCCTGCCAGTTTAGTGATGGTGTGTAATAGCGGGCGCACACAGTGCCTGTATGTCACAGCGTGAGCACTTCCCCCGATGTGTCACTGTTCATTTGACGTTTCATACAGCTGGTGTTTAACTGAGGGTGTCAGTCAGAGATGTCATGATCGTATAGGCTCACAATAATGAGCTGAATTTTTGAAACACTTTTGCACAAATGACTGTAACTACAGTATTAAAAGGGTTTTATGGCACAATACCGGGAATGGTTCAGTTGAGAAGAAGCCCTTAATGGTGTGATCTGTGATCCCTAAAGTAAAAGTAGCAGTACCACAGTGTAATAATATTCCAGTAAAGTAACGGTGCAAGCACTGTAAGCAAAATGTACTTAATGTATCAAAAATAGAAGTACTCATAATCCAACCGATTGACCTCTGTTAGTGTTATTCTATTATTTAATTATCACTGATGCATTCAAATGTAAAATTGTTCATCGTCCAGGTGGAGGCAAATTTTTCCAGATTTTTTGGAATTTTTCAAAAATAAATAAATAAAACAAAAGCCTGCACCAACATCAAAAAGCCATGTGACCTCTCAAGAACACCAAAATAAAAGCTGAGAGAACAACTGCACAGTCATCTGTGAGCTTGTTTTGTGAAATATGCAAATCTTCGGTGATTTGAATGTTCTTTCCATTTCCACTATAAATGTTTCACATGTATCAGCCTGAGTCGGTACCTCTATCATTTACTAGGTTATTTCAGTAAATGACACAATCCTCCTCTCTCACAAACTTTACATATAAGCTTACTGCTCATTTGATGGAACAAATCACTTTCATATCTTTCATATCAACTATATGCTCTATTTGTTATTAGCAACTGACACGTGTCTGTCTAGAGTTCATTTTATGTTTGCATGGATAATTTAAAGTTCTATAAATTCTATTTTTCTTCTAAAGTCAGATATTTACAGCACTTTTCAATGTGAATTTAAATGCAGTGCCATATCATGAATATCATGTAGCATTTGTTAGGGAAACATTCAACTCATCACGTCTTGTATGGCCACCTGGGGAAAGTTCTTAAGACCTGAGAATCCTCCTTTTTTCTGGTTGTAATATCAAACTGGGCAAGATGACACAAGATGGTGAATTTAAAAAAAGAAGAAATTAGTTCATATTAACGATATTATATGAAATAATCTGTAACAAGGCATCCACCTCACCACCACAGTATGGAGCCTGTTCGAAGTTACCACATTTCACCAGTAGACGTCTCTCCAACTCTACTCTGAGCTGCTACACCACCTTCACTCATACACAGAGGCACTATACAGTAGGAGGAGGTGGGACAGCGAATGAGTGCGAATGAAGCGGGGTGGGTGGGGGGTGGGCGGTGGGAAATGGAGTGGAGGTCTGAGGGGGGAAGAAAAATAGTGAAATTTAACTAATTGCCAAATATTTGCTCTACAATGAAGTGAACTCAGATTGCTTCCATTAGTAATGAGACACATTTAAAAACCTCTGCCTCTCTCTCCACCTCCCCCTGCCTCCATCCATCCCTCTCTCCTTCCGCCGTGTTCCTCTCCACCTCTGGCTGCACCCCCCCCACACTCTATCACCACTCCCCCCTTCATCCATCTTTCTGATATTAGTAATGACTCACTTGCCGCCATCTCCTGATATCCATGCACAAGAAAATGGCAGCAGAATTTGAATGTTGAATTTTAAGTACGCTTTTTCCTTATTACACATAAAAAGAGCCGTCATCGGTAAAGGTGGTGGCGGTGGCGTCTGCATTCAAAGGGGACTTTGACACAACTTACCCCTCTGCCATGCTCTTTGTCTCACAGTGACACTGATGCCACCTTGTTGAATCCCACAGCCTCCCCTGTCTTTCTCGCTGCCTTTTAGTTTTCACTTGTCTTCCACTGGCTTTATTAGGGCTGTGTTTAGCATCTGTTGCCAAAGCAATTTGTCCAAAAACAACATTAATGATTGTGAAGTAAACATATTAAAGCTCCCGATGTACCATCTGTCTCATCTGTCAATTTGGAACCACCATGAGATGCTGGAATGATTCAAAAAGCAGTTTCTCTTCAGCCAGTGAAGCCGGAGAGAGAAAAAAACAAACCCTCTTTACACTATCAAACTAACTAGGACCAAAACATCTGTGGGGGTGTGCAGGGCCTTTAAAAAAAGTGGAACATCTGCAGTTCCGTGACAACTGGGCAAACTCCATCTGCTGATTAAGATCAGGTGATATGATCAAAAGCTCCAGAACAGCTAATAAATGGGCCCTGCGTTAGGATTGATATGTTCCACCAGGAGATAGAGAGAAGATAGCTTATTACACTCCTTAAAGAGGAGGGGGGGGGGGGGGGGGCGAGACTTTTTGGAAAAAGCGCCAGAGATGCTACATTTAATAGATATTATCACTCAATGGCCCCATTTACACTTTCAAATTTCAAGTGTCTCAAATCTGGATAAAATTCGCATGAGATTTAAGACACTTTTGCTTCCACTTCTCTGATCCCATCTGTCTGGCTTCTCCCAGACTACAAGCAAATTCACTTAAACCCCACTCCAGTCCAGAGGGTGGAGGTGCTGCACAGGAAGCTGTTGGGTAGCTGCCAAAAACACAGGAAGAAGAATAAACCTTGCGTGCGCACACACACACACACACACACACACACACACACTGCGGTTTGGCTACAACAGTAACATCAAGGGATGGGGAGAATAGGTACTAATTTCAGTATATCTTCAGCTGTCCCTGCCAGAGCTTCACTCTGGAGGAGGAAACATTAGAGCACTAAGATTAACCAGTGCCCCATGGGTGCATTTCCATTTGGCTTTTTCAATATGTGATACCTGGCCAATTGGTGCAAGACGCACACAGTCTAAATGGGGTCGAAGGAAATATTTAAGGGGGTGAATCTCTCTTCCTCCTTTCCTCATCCCAAATCAGTCCTCGCTATGTTGCCCAAATCTCTACTTTTTGCCTCCAGGTGAAGCAAACAGGATTGGAGCCTGTGGTGAGCCCAAACCCTCAAACTCCTGCAACCTCTGAGTGACGTCAGAGAAGCCATGTCCTCCCCGTCCGTCCTCCCGTTTGTCATTCTCTCTCAATCCCTCATCTCTCCTGTCAGCTCTTTCCGTCCGCCTCCCCCTCCCTCCATTTTTCTTTCTAGTAAGACTCTCTTCATGGTGGCTGAAGGCAGCTCTTTCTGCTCTGTCAGTTACAATAAGTGGATGCGTACGGTGTGTGTACTGTAGGTGTGTGTGTCTGTGTGAGTGCATGCGTGCAACATAGATGCATCAACCCATTACCTTGGGTCATTGCAGGGTGAGAGCACACCCTAATTCAATCACACACACAGTGCATGAAATCAAGCTTTGATAACTTGTGCTAACTTAGGACAACTTGTGCTTTGTTTAGGTTGTCGTGTTGTGTTCAGGCGCCCAAATGTGACCCTATTAGCTTCAAGGCTTCAGGACAGGAGGCGCTGGGATTCTGTTGGCTAGTTAGCCCGGTTAGTGAACTTTTACAAAAGTAGTCTATGCTGGAGGTGAGAATTACAAATGACTTTGCTCATTCGAATTGTTTAATTCAGCTGAATTCTAAGGTTGATAGTTAATGACTATCACAATTTTGTGACTATGACAAAGGAACACACTGTGTATTACAACTGAGCTGACAGTGGTGCTCTAAGTCGACAGTGAGGGGAGCTCAACTGCTTAAAGGTACCAGGGATACTGGTGATGCAGTACATTCAGTTCATAATTCTGTGGGATAAATGTTTCATTCATACACTAAATTACTCTAGCGTACAACAAATATTTTAATATACGTTTGTTAGTGAACTGGTGAGAGTACATAGGGCGCAAAAAAAAAACAAAACAATGTGTCTCCATAGGATCACTGGCTCCTGTGCCCTGTTTGAAATGCTCTAAAGCTGCATTAATTGATTTGTTCGGCCACCTTCTGGCTCGAAGGAAGGTTATAAGCACAACACTGACCTACTAGCACCTTATAAAGCTGTTGCGACAAATTCTGAGAGCAGTAAAGTAGTGGGCCATAATACCAAAACAGTAGGCTGAGAGGTGCTAAGACGCTTCACACTGCAGAGATATGGTGGTAATTCACTGCAGGTCCACCACTATAGATGTGTCTGTCACCTAACACACACAATAGAAATGTGACCCATTTCCAACATTAAAAACAATGTTTAGTGCAGATATACTGTATGCGCACTGTAATGACTGAAAAACAGTTTTTATGCATAAAAAGTCATATAGTTTGCAGGTTCAAACACAAGTTAGATAGTAGCTAAAAATATGTACTATAGGAAGAATTATTTTCAGATCTACCTCGGGTGATTTATTCATCTGGCTGCTTTTACTTTCTGATTGAAAATACTATAGGACTCTTAATGTCCCGTTCTGTTGAGAATGATTAACATATTCCACACTGCCTCTTCTTAGTGTGTTGAACGCATGCTTTGTTGTTATTCCGTCATCAATCTAGCACCGGTCCTATTTGTCCTGTCTGTTGAGGTACCAATGTCTACTTAAACAGCTCAAATATTCAAATATATGAAAAAAAATATCACTAGACTTCAGTGTAGTTCAAGGACAACGTCGTTTTACTTGAGACTGATCCTCTGATGCTGGCTCTCTCTTAGCATTTGGAAATATGCGGATGTTTTGAGGACATTGCTCAAAAACTGCTCACTGATTTGTTAAAATACTCCTCAGATTGACAGAATAATGGCTCCGTAGGTGGAGCGCTACACTGAATGAGGTCTCTTTTTCAGGTTAAAGCTATTATCTCTGTCTCATTTCCTTTGAATCTACACTGATCATAGAACAGGAGATAAAGCCAAGCAGATAAGAACGGAATTTTAAGCTTTGGGACGAGTGAGATGTGTTTTGTGCCAAGACGACTGCAACCCAATATCATACCGGGCTGTATGTGCTTTGTACCCAAGCTCAAATATCTAACTACTGTTACTGTGTATTGCTAAAATTGAGAAATAGACAAGACAGGGATTATAGAGACAGAGAGCAGAAGTAAGACGTGAGTGTGTTTTGGAAGCATGCTAGGAGCGGACCACTTCATTAAGGCTCAAAAGGAAACACTTATGTGATGCACTTGAACATAAAGAAACACACAAACACCTACACAGATGGTATCATCCATCCTAATCCACGCGCTTTGCTAGATTTTGCGGTGATCTCATTTGAGGCTGACAGAGCAGCCACACACAGAAAACACTGTGCTGCTGAAGGCAGGGCTAACAGGGATACTTTGAACATGTACTGATGGCTGCTTAAAGTCCCAGCTACTCCAGTATCCCACTGTGTGTGTGTGTGTGTGTGTGTGTTCCTGTATGCTGTCTGTGTGTACGGTGAAGTGCAACATCTCAAATACATCATCATACTTTTTTAACACTCCCATTACACCTAATGGCTCCCATGAGGGGAGTGTGTGTGTGTGTGCGTGTGTTGCTGTGCATATGTGAAAGGTCTGATCACACACACATGCAAACTATAGTGATGCGGCCTATTGCTTTACTGTCAGGCTTTGTACACGCACACACAGGCATTCATCCAGTAATTACAGTGTGAAGTAATGACGACCCCACATTTCCTTCCCTGACCCCCTCTGGAGGCGGGTTTGTGTGATCCCATGTGTGTGTGTGTGTGTGTGTGTGCTTGCGCCTGTGTGTGAGAGTCCCTTGGGTGCTAGTTAAGTATAGTAAGATAGATTTGACACCCAAGGCATTCAGCAGTAGTCAGACGGGGAGAAAGAAAGACCTGTTTTTAGTACTCCTCTCTCTCCCTCTCCTGCCGTCTCTTCTTTTCTCTTTTTATCTCCACTTTGTCTCTCCCAATTTTCTCAAACACCCCTCACCTTCCCCGTCTTTATCTCTCGGTCTGCATCTATTATTTCTCCCTTGTTCTCCATTTTCTTGTCTTGTTCTGTCTCCCACCGTTTCGTTGCCTGTTTATCTCTTTCCACATTCCCCCAATTCTCCCTGTCCCTGCTTTTCTGCATTACATACATTCATTTCATATAGTGGGCATTCATGCGGCTCTCTTTTCCATCGAGATTTGCGGTAACAGAGACGATTCATCTCCTCCAGCACTGTTTGGCTATTCTCTGTTTCTCTTTGTCTCTCTAAGTTTCCCTCTCTTTTTCCAGATTGTGGCCTCTGACTCAAACAGGCCTGTTCTCTCTGCTCATCAGATGGAAGGCTAGATACCGCAGGACTGCTGCAAATGTTTTACAAAGGGAGCTGTGCCCTCATGCATTTTTCAGCTGAATATTTAAAGCAGTAACTATGACATCCTGTTTTTTATTTTGTCTCTGTCTGTGGTGCTAAGCAGTCTGTGCTGTGGTGGTTTTTCAACACACTTTCTGTAGATCATTTGTCAATCAAAAAGTGTCCAGTGCTGTAATATCCCTTCTCTTCGGGTTAGTGCTGGTCTGTCTGAGAATCTATACTGTATATGTGGTACTATTTTCTTTCTGTCAGCTGTTTAAGAGCAGCAAGCCAAATGTTTGTAAAGGTATTCCATCTCACACATCTCTTGATGACAGCACATGTTTTAAGCCTTAACTATCTTGGAAGCTGTTACAAATATGCACATATACGTATATAAAACATGCTGGTGAGCACTAGGCAAGGTGTTTCCTCTTGTTTCCAGTCTTTCTCAGGCACTATAATCAGAAGGAAAGTGAATAAGCACATTTCCTAAAATTGTGAACATGGAAATCCTTTAAGAATTATTGTGTAAAACTTGGTTTGACTTGGTTTCACATATAGGAGATAACCAGTCCTTATACTCACTTGCTGCTGACAATTTGGCAAGTAGCTCATTAGTATCAATCCAATGGTTTGGTTCTTGATTATGACTCCAGGGTTAAAATGGCTTCAAAAGATACCACAAAAGACACATACAGTAATAATAATTAAAAACCTTCTTGAGGTAACTTTAATCTTCCCAAAAGAATTTGCTCTTTTATATTGAGTAAGCTAATCTTCTTTCAACAGAAAACAGCTATGGAGTGCCACAAGGCTCCGTTCTCGGCACCATCAAATTCCCATTCCCTCTTTGTAAAGCCTATTTTTGTAAATGTAGTGTTGTTGATGATGTTTGACACATTTTGACCATATGCTGCTTGTTTTGTAATGAGCAAGCTGTTTGGAAGTAGAATATTGTATCTGTCACTCACCCAGAGTTATTGTTAAAAGAAAAATCAACAGTAGTGAAATGATAATATGATGGCAGGTTTGCTCTACATTCCAGGCACTTACCAACTAAAATAGGAGGGAGGGACGGAAAGAAAAAGAGGCAGTAATGTACCTTTCTTCTGCAGTATAGCACTCCCACTGCGCCTCCCTATGTGGTTCTCCACATAACAGGTGTAATTGGCCAGGTCTGCCTCCTCCACAGCATCAAATGTTAAGGATAGCTGCACCTCCTTCTCCCCTAAATGCTCCCTCAAAATCCTGGGCAAACACATAAAGAGAAAACAACAGTCAGAGACAACAGGAACGTCTCTAAGCCCCAAAAAGGAAAACATCAGCATGTATGAAACATTACACAGATTTTCCCTCCCGGATTACCTTAAAAAATAACTTACAAGAATGGAAATGAAAGGGGCAAGAAGTGAAGAGGAGAGGACAAGGGGGTGAGTGAACAAGTACAAAAGTAAACATGTAAATCCGAGATATGGAGGGAAGTTCATGTCTCCTGAATTACTCCTCCAAGTGCTGTGAAAGGAGAAAGACGATAACAGGAAAAGAAAGAGGAAAGAAGTGTGGAGTGTAGAGCAGATGAAACAGGAGGACACAGTGAGCAAGGAGGCATGTGTAGAAAACATTGGCGACAGCTGGAAAAAGCCTCTCTCCTTATGGTGAGGTCACACTCCTCTAACAGACTGCGATGAGGAGGTGGAGGAGGGGAAGAGTGAACTGATGTTTGGGTCATGACGTGCACCTTAAAGCCTGATTTTAAGGTCAGATTCAGCCATAACCAGTGATATCGGAGTGCAGAGTAACTGTGCTGACAATGCAAATTCAGAGCAGTCAACACAAACTGTCCTGTAGCATCACAGGTTGGAACATTTCACCCATTAATGTGGCTTTATTTTCTTTTTTCCAAACTCTTTTAAACCGAGCAGACCACTTCAACTTGTGGAGAAATCCAAAGCTTGAATCAGGGAATCACCAAAGTCACGACTGCTAAGCTGTGAATGGGAAATCACTGAGGTGAGGGATTTGGTGAACAGTCAGTTAACTAAGACAGTTGACCATTTCATTTACCCAAGCTCTCCCGCTATTAACAAAGTCTATCCCATGGTTCAGAGGGCAAGATTACTTTAAAAGCCATTGTCTTGTGAAGTGAACTCAGTGTCAGCTTCTAATACTCGAGTAATCACAGCTTGAATGTGGGAGAAAATTGTCTTAGCAGGACCTGAGAAAATGAGCGTAAGGAGTGTGAATTAAGACGAGACTGGACAGGCTATCGGAGCATCGCATGGGTGAAATGCTGTGTCAGAATACATGCATTCAACTGTAATAACAACACAGGCAGGGCTGATTTCCACAACATGGAGCAGGATATGACAGTGGACCAACACAACTAGTAATGACAACAGAGTACTGCATGTCAAATATGTACAGTGCTTAACAAATTAATCAGACCAGCTGTCATAAAAACGAGAAAACACAAATATTTTAGAAATCTGTCAAAAACTTGTTTCAAATTAAACATTGTATTATTATTTATTAGGCAAATAACAAACTGGAACAACTAAATAGTCCTTATTCACATATTTTAACCAAAAATCTTAATATTTTGTTCAACCTCCTTTGGCCCTGATTGTTTTCATGTACTTTTCGACCGTCTCTTTTGTTAGTGAGTTCCAAATAGTTCCCAGCTGTTCCCAGAGACTTGCTTTGGATTAAATTTGTGTGTGATCTATTTTTTAATTCAATAAATCCCAGATCTGTTCGATAGGATTCAAGTCTGAACTTTGACTTGGACAGTCCATCAGTTCCACTACTCCAGATTCCTTTTACATAATTTCAAATACATCATTTTGATTAAAGAGTTTACAGATACTGGTGGATTAACCATCACAGAAATTAAAAAAATATTTTGGTGATCAGCAATACTGTTAATTTAGGGCAGTGGAGGCAAACACCTTACACTGGGTGGTGGTCTAATAAATTTGTTAAGCACTGTACATTATATGTCCGAAACTATATTTTCTGTAGTGCACCTGAAAAATCCTTGTGCTTTTGTTAGAAACCAAACTTTGACAAATGGAGGACTCTCCTCTGCACTAGGATGGGGAGGGCTGATCTGAGGGGGGATTCAGTTGATTGCAATCTGCAATCTCTCTGCTAGATGCCACTCAATTCTACACACTGGTCCTTTAAAGACTGGCATCCAAGCCAAGTGTGATCCCCCAGAATGTCCATATAACTTGAAGCATGAAAAGCTTGTCTAATAAAAAGCTAGCAAAGCGTTTTCAAATGAGTGATGACTGAATTTAAAGTGAATGAAAACCCAGCAGAGTTTAAAGTGTTTTGCTCACACAAATCCATGTTTTTGTATAATGATAAAGCATCTTGTAGAAAACCTGCACAGGAAATATGTACAGTAAAGGCACAGCAAGTATCTGGAAAATAATAATAGAGAGATTATTATGTTATCAAAAAAAGGAATTGATTAATAAATAAAATAAAAGAATGAAAGGGCAACAGTAGAAACATTTGCCTGGCTGAGGTCAGCTCTGTTATGGGGTGTTTTTGGTTTGAATTTCCAGTGACTGGTCGAACCAAACCAGCAGACTGCAGGATTCTGGAAATAATGAGCGTATCCTGTGTAGAATCACACCTAGTGTCAGAACCCAGACCAGATGTCCCACAGAATTTTGTTATTCATCCTCTTTGAAGTATACGCTGGTTTGACTCGGCTTTGACCCAAAGTAGTCCAGACTGGCCAGAATCTAAAACACACAGGGTTTGAAGCACACAGCACTTGACGCAGTCCGACCACGGCAAGCAGAGACGAAGCAGCGACTAGTTGTATCATGTGGTTCTGTTGTTAATTCATCATGAAAAGACCCAAAGCTGTCACTTGAGGCTTTTATCCAAGTGCTCGCATGCACAGGATTTTGACACACACTTTTTTAGTATGGGTGGTTCCTGTGGGAATTAAACTCCTAACCTTGTCAAAATGAATGCTGTTCTCCGCCGGTTTAGCAACAAGGGAGCAGTAAAAAAAAAAAAAAAAAAAAAAAAGCAGTGAAATTTGAATATAATATCATTGTTAGTATGGTCAACATTACAGAGACAATTATGAGATTAAAAATGACAGAGGTTACTGAAAGAATCCCCCAGCTGACGTTCTGCTGCTCTCCTCCTCAGTGTGTCAGGGTTTTGAGTGTGTGCATCACCCTGATGTTTCCCAGGGCAGAGCATTAGAGGCCACTTTCACTATAGCGGTGACTTGCTAAAATCCTCAATTAAAAACGCATCACTTCCTCTTTTCCTTTTCTCACCTTCCCTCCAATAACCCTCCACACCCCCCCACCCCACCCTCACCCATCTCAGACCTCTGCTCTCTGTCTCCTCTTACCTCCCTCCATCTCTCTGAAACTCTGCTGCTGTCTTGACGCCTGCTATTAAACAAACTCCTTCTGTCCCACTAAATTACGCTTGAGTACTGAATAATGATTTCTTCCGCTCATCGTTGATTGTTTTTACGTAACTCTTCACACCTGGGTCGCATCTCCTTCTGTCACACTTGTTCATTTTGTGACCAACAACCTCCTCCTCTCCAAGCGTAATGGTTCATACTCAAGGTGTAAATCTTTCATACGCCAGACAAATGGCTTTTATTTTTAAGGGACAAATGGTTTCCTAAAAAACTGGACATTACAGTTTTCAGCAAATGCTACTCAAACAGCAGGAAATTGGGATTATTATTCAGCTAAAGAATGTGGTGTGTATATGGGATCAACTCAAAAAAAACAAACTATGGTGCCTATGACCATTGTAATGAAGAAGCGTGGCATCTAGTCCAACGATGTGGCTAACCAGGAGGTTTTAAACGTTTTTGAACAACAGTAGAGCTCAATATAACAGAGGAATTCAAAATAGCAGATCAGGCTACATAGGTAATACATGTTAGTAGGATCAGTTCATTGTTGGTTTTGGTCTTTTCATTGGATTTGTTAAGAAAAATTCTGAATATCACCAGACTCATCCCTCAATATACTTTGGAATATCCACTACTCTGGTGCTTGCCTGCTCATATTCTATCTATCTCCCTGTCCCACAACATATTCAATTCATAATTCTCTTCACTTACAAATCTCTCTATAATCAGCTCTCCTCTGACTGTACCTCACTGATCTCTGCTGAAATAGACATGAGACATTCCCAGAAAGCCTCATCTGAGAAATTTAGGGAAGCTCTAAAATGTAATCCATATAAATTTATATTTAGCTTCCTGAAATAATTGATAGGCTAATTGTAAAGCTCTTGCATGTATTCGCGCAGAACAATTTCCGATAATCTGTGTCCATCAAACACAATGCTGTCTGTTCCTCCTGAGGCCATTCATGCACGGGCACGCAGTCAACGCATGTTATGCACCAAATGCTGTCTTCATATTCATAAAATCTTTAATAGTACATTTTTGCACACGTGCGCGCATTCATGTATGTGTGTGCATGTGCGCAGTACCTTCCCACCTCCCATCCCTGAAAAATAGGGCTCCCTCGACAGCCAGGGTGTAATTTGAACTCTGCTGACATTCTATATTGCCACAGAACTTAACTTGACCATGCTCATGTTTTCATGTTAAAAAAAGTATTTAAAGAAAATTGTTCTCCTACTTCTTACACTCCACCAAGAAACAACCTCTAGATGACTAAAACAGGAAGACGGTAGCAACTAATAATTTACATTGATAGGAATACAAGCTCCAGATAAAAACCATTAAAATAGTGAGGCTTTGACAGCAGTTTGATTGGATGGCTGATGTGAATTTCAAGCAGGTAATAATGCCTCTCCACACCACTAGACATATGGGCCTGAGCTGCCTTAAAGTGAAAACATGGAGGAAGCACCAGACTAAGTCCTAATGTTGTAATTACGAATTCATTGCACATGAATGGACCATGAACTATGATAGCTGAGTTGCAGAACTATTGAGTGGCTGAGCAGCAATTAAGCTGTGCCAACAACTGGAGTAAATCTGATGGTGGTGTGTTTGAGCATACTTTGACCAAAAACACTTCTTGACCAGATGTAATTAGAACTTCCAAAGACAGACGCAGGTTTTCAGTTGAAGAGCACTTGAAAGCTAAGTGTGGAGAAAAGTCTGAAACTTCCTGTGTGTCACACATATTTACAGATGGCCGCCCTCTCTGTGTGGTGCAGAATCAACAATGTGAGACTGTCACCAGTTCTCTCGCATACTGCAGGGCAACAAGAATAGATAATTACGGATATTCACATTATGATGGAGGCCACAAGACAGTATTGGATGCTATGCAAACAGACAGGGACACAGGCTGCACACTGGACAGTGCTAAAGCGGGATGGGTGGCAGGAGCCAGACGTGGACAGATTAATGTGCATCGCAGCAGGAGTCTGTCGGCTGTGATGTGATTGTTGAATTTGGAATAGCGGCGTGATTGGATCAGAGGTGGCCAGCGGACTGGACTGAAAGATGGAGAACTCATCAGGAAAAGGTTAATTCAATACCACGGGGCATGATTAGTTTCAGGTTTAAACACTGACGTACATTCCTGTTCTCTTTATCTACAACACCATTTTCCTGGGAGAGAACATTTTCAGAGGCTCCTGAGTGGATTAGAGGTTCCTGAGATCATCCTTCACACGGAGTACCCGGCTTCAAACCCCAGCAGGTCAGCAAGCAGCCCTCCTGCTAAAGTGTCCTTGAGCAGGACGCCAAGGCCTTCGCAGCTCAGGGTGATTTAATCCTTAAAAACCTGTTCACTCACAGAGCTCAGGAGGTGATGTAGGAAATTATTGATCAGTCAATATTATGATATATCATTATAATATGAGTTAATATCTCATATCCTTGAATTACTTGTTTACTCGAATTAGTATCTTCAGCATTCAAATCCCTTTGCAAAGAAGCCTGTAGTAGTGCCGTCAAACTTTAAAACATGGGAAAGATTTTTAAAGGAGTGGGCTCTGTGCTGTTATTGCTCCATTGAAGGTTAACTACTCCATTAAAATGCTAAAAAAAAAGGGTCACATAAGGCAACAGATATAGTGGTCAGAGGATCATGCAGGTTGAAAACAAACCCCAGAATAAAGAGAAAACCAAGGACAACAGTAAAAATACAACCTAACCAGTTTGTTGTAAACATTCCCAATAAGCCTGATTGCTGGTTGAACTTTGGCCTACTGTAGTCACAGTGGTTGTGCACACTCACGGCGTTCCTGTACAATGAAGGATTACTACATTACGGGGGCATTCGCTTTTAGTGTGAACTCTCAGTTTAGCTCTTCTGGCTAAACTGGACACTTGTTCACAGCCTGTTTGGTTGTCTGACCATTGTCTGTTGCCATTTCACAAAATCTCAGCAATTACTTTGATTAGTACAATGTTGTCATGCAGTTCATCAAAAAAAAACAAAAAAAAAAACTGACTGGAGTAACTAATGGAGAGAGCTAAGAAAATAAATGTAATGAGACGTAGTAGGGGCGGCTTAGAGGCTTGGAGGTAGAGCGCATCGTCCATCAACTGGAAGATCCGCGGTTCGATCCCTGGCTCCTCCAAGTCTGCAGTGGACACACTGCAGGAAGTCACTGAGCCCCAACTTGCTCCTGAGGCATAGCTTCAGTGCGTGTATGTGTGTGAATGATGTGTGAATGGGTGAAGGAGGATGTAATGTAAAAGCGCTTTGAGTAGTTGAAATGACTCGAAAGGCGCAAAACAAATACATTTTAGTTTTCCTTTAATGCGTAATGCTTCCACGTCCAGTTGATGATGTACATCCACGTGACAGAGCTCGCATAACTGCTAAGACTACTACTAAGAGCGGCTAAGTTGGTGCTTGGTTGTCCACCAGTCAGAAGACTGTCCGCATGTCGAAGTGACCCTGGACGAAAACCTCAAACAGCTCCCGAAGCTGCGCTGCTGTGTGAGTACGTGTGCATGAATGAGTAGCTTCCTTTTCTGGTTTCCAATCTGTCATCTGTGTATGAACGGGGGTGTGAAAGGGTGAATGTGAATATAGCGTTAAAGTGCTTCCAATGGTCGAAAAGACTAGAGAGGCGCTACACAACTACAGTCTCATTACCATATAAATGAAATACTTCATTCAGTGATTCAGCAGCACTGCAGCACACTAGTTATGAACAGGTGGAGTTTTAAAGTCAGCCTGGATTCACGAGCTCTGACGCGGCATTCTCTACCCCCTTCACAGAGCACCCACAAAGCCTCACACAAGCAAGGTTATTACAACAGTTTTTGCTGCATGTTTATTTGAGGTGGTTGTTGTACTAAATCCTTAGCTGTCTGTGTGCCAGGGAATGCCTGCATTTGCCCCCTGTGATGTACTGGTTGGTGTCCTGTGACCTCTAATGAATTAAATAATTAATTTCAGTCATTTATGATGACTGAAATATATTGTAATTGCAGATGAATTGCCCCTTTAGCCTATTGTTTCATACATTTTGGAGGTATATGGATCATTGATAAATAAAGTACTGTATGGAAATAATTGTTTTAAGCCGGTAACCCACATCTGTTATTGATACATTTTGAAAGTAATAACCTACGTATTACACACTACGAGTGTGTGAGTGTGAGTGTGCAAATGTTCCGATGGTTTCCATGGCGATCTGGCAGGTTGTTCTAATGATATTTGACGCCCCACAGACAATCAGGCTTTTCCCAATAGAGACCAGTATAATTGGTCCCAATAGGGGAGAAAATGAATTCAATTTAACTTTATCATTAGTATTCATAATTTTTTAGGAAAGTTGAGGAGAAATCTGTCAGAGAACCCTCAATGAGTCATAAATCATAAGAGAGCAAATTAGATAGTGACAGTGTGAGGAGTGCTGCTGGAGGAGTCTTTTCAGAAATTAATTAACAATAGAAACCTGTAAACTTGGCAGGCTACAATTGATACTGTCTCCTGTGCCTTGCAGAAGTGATGAAAAAGCAACTCGACAAAAACAACATTATGTACGATTATGTGTGTTCAGATGTGAACTAATTTTAAGATTACATCTTCTGAAGTTATATTTTATCTCCTCCAGGAAATATACATATATGACTTGAAGTGTATAGATATTTAGAGCAGATGTTGGTGTATTTACCTGACTTCACTTTCTTTAATGTGTCCTGCGAGTTCTTCCACAAACTTTTCTCCTTTCATCCAGTAGATGATGGGCCGTCTGTTTTCTCCACTGTAGCCAAAAAACGCCTTGCAGTCCAGACTGAGGGGCATACCTGCAACACAAGACACAACGCTGTTACAGTACAGGCAGCAGCATACTAAGAGACAGCTAAATGATTCCTACTGTAATGCAGCTGAAAAAGGCACGAGGCCCTAGCTGAGGAGGAGGGACATATTTAAAATTGCAATGTATACTCAAATATTTTGAGCAAAGAGGAGATGGTTCGTGATGGTTATGTTAAGTTGTTCTTGCTGCTCAGAGGCTTGCAGGTGATAGGAGGAAGCCTGCTACCCCTGCCAGCAACCAGTGCAGAGAGCTGCTTTACAGTTGGTGTGCAGCAGGGTCCCTGCTTGGAGCCCCTTGAACTGAGGTATTAAAATGCTCAACAGACAATCCTGGTGGCAGTGATTCCAGCCTAGAAAGAGGTTTCCAAACCTATTCCATGTCCAAACCTATTATTTATTGTGTAAGCCATCCAGTTTAATCAAAACGTCACTTTGTGGAGCAGAGCTGCAACAGTGAAGAAGAAAAGTATTGTGTAGCTGGTCAGTTCACACAAATCAACACACCCACCCTCTCTGACCCACATTGTTATCTACCCAGGCAAATAATCTGCCAAGATTTTCAGATTTCCACTGCTTGGATATTTTCTGCCAATCCAAATAAATTTTTTACCTGCAGTTTTGCTCTGCTGGCCACACCTCTGTTAGTAATGTTTTTTTTTTCTTTAGAAATGCAACATTCTACACATTTTGGTCATATAAACACAGTCCACAGCGTCAGTCAGTGGAGCACCATATGGAAATATGCAGTGTTATGCATTCTACTCCACCACCAGACAACACATTAGACCATTGGTTTGAAATTCTCCCTTTCATCAATATCTGAATGTAGCAACTATGGTAAGTTTAAGGTCAGAGAGATATCACTATTAATAAGAAGGTGTACATTGATTGCAGGTCTGTGACAAGATACAAGAGTCTACTCTCAAGCATGAAGGTCAAATGAGCTATATGATCATCCACCACCTCCTGCACACCTTACTGTCTGCCTCGCTTCATTGAGGACACGCTGCTTCCTTTTTTTTTTTATCTAGTCTGTATTGGAAAAATATTCAACAGGTTATATGATTTAATACTGACAATATATTGCTGCTGGAAGAACCTGCAGCAACAACCAAACACACACACATACACACACACACACTTAAGCACATATGTGCGACAGTATCCACTCACACACCCTCCTGTAAGACCTTGAAACCGCCACTCTATGATTACAGCTATCAATGGGGATGATGGAGTATTAATGAGCATTCTAATGAGCGCTACCTCGTTAGGCAGTCAATTAGCAGATAATTATGATAGACCTCAGTATTATCATAATGATAGCTCTATCAGCACAGTCTAGGGCCAACACGGAATGCCAACATTGTGTGTGAATCTGTGTGTTTGTTGTCAGACAAGCACTTAACGTGAATGTTAACACTAAACATATTTACATTTTAGACATTTACTGTGGCTGATACTTTTATGCAGAGTGAGCGGGGCATGCAGGTGGCTCACTGCAAGCTTTGTCCTCATCCTTGTCCAAGTTAATCCCTGAAATTACTATTTTCAAAAAGAGCTTCCAAATGTTTTGAACAGCAAAGGTAAAAACTTTGACAAGAGGGATATAGGTTGAATAAACATGAGGTTTTATCAATTGGTCACGGCAAAATGCAACTGTTTTCATATGGAAATGTCAGATGATTGCTTTATGTGTGGCTTCATTGCATCACTTATTCTGATTCTTGAAAAAGAGAGAGAAGCCAGAAGCCTTTGACGTTTGTCTCTCTCTTAAAATGATAATTTCCAACAAACCAAGAGATGAAGTGGTCTCCAAAGCTTCATACATCTTGTATGTGTGTGTTGGTGGGCTCTCATGGTGTGTTAGCTTGCCTTTGTGCTGAGGCAAGCAGCATCCTGCACTACACACACACACACACACACACACACACACTGCAGTGGGTAAAAAATTCTGGATTAGAGTGAAATTAGTTTAGCTTGATTGTGTGTGGGTGTGAGTGTGGTTGGTGTGTGTGTGTGTGTGTGTGTGTGTGTGTGTGTGTGTAGGTGTGTATGTGTGCTACACAGTAATTGATTAGCACCCTGAGGGTCTGTTTGTGTTCTCAGCGTGTTATGGTGATTAAAATCATCAACTCTGTTTGCAGTTGTGGGGCATGACGGTTTGTGTAGGTTGTGCTTAGACTGTTCGTGTGTGTGTGTGGTATGTGTGTGTGTGTGTGTGTGTGTGTGTGTGTGTGTCAGTCTCCCTCAATCGGAAGTGCTAGGCCTGAAATCCTGCCTCATACAGCCGAGTTGAGTCATCATTTCTCTTCGTGGCTTAAACAGCAGGGTGTTTATAAGAGCTAAGGAAAAGAGGAAGAAAAAAAAAAAAAACAGTTGGCGCTATGTTGCTGTGATTAGTATCAAAGAAAGACTTTGTACAAATGATTGATGGGAGCTTTTTCAAGTTGGTGCATCATCATTTCGCACTGCTGCTGAGTGCGATCACACCTAGGTGCTGTTTCCTTTGGTGTGAAGCATACTGGAAGAACTCGCTCGGCCCTATCACAAGTGAGCGTGTAAACAAAAGCCACATGACTCACGAGTCAAGCCCTTCTGCTTCCAGTGTTTGCAGCTTTAGTTCAGCCCGACAGACTTGTAGAATGCAGCCTCTCTGTCATTCATAACATGCAGATGCACATAAAAGAAGCAGCCGAAAAAGAGCATCAGTTCCAGATTGTGGGTTGCCCTTGGTTCATTTTTTAATGCCGCTATCCAAGCACGAGGAACTGCTGCTTATCAGACATCAACATCTGTTTCCCTCTGCCTGTAAAGCTGTGTTCAGAGGTTGTTTCCTGCCGTTGGTTCAGACAGAATTCTCACTGCATTTTTCTGCATTTGATTTGGACTAACCAGCCAAGATTAACGTAATAAAAAGGAAACAATCAGTTAAAATAAAACACTTATGAGGATTGGTGTGAATGTGCTTCTATTTAAAGTAGAGCACTGTCATGTTTCTGCTCTTTGATTCCGATTCAGTTCAGTTTAAACATTGTTGGGCTTGGTTACTTTTCCTCACAACCACATGAAGTTGAAAAGCGCAGCAGAAGACAGTGTCATAACCAAAATCATCATAGAAATCATCAGCACTGGTCTCTGATAAACACATTAACGGGTGTTAACGCAGCACTGATGATGTATATCTTTTATATTAACAATGTTCCTTGAGTACGGTGATGTGACAGGAGTTGCAGACAGTGAAAAGCTCATAGAGAATTATTACCAGCTCTGCAGTTCCCCGCAGCGATTCAATGTCTTTCAGCTTGTTGTTTTGGTTTTTACGACCAGCAGTTTAATTGTTAGTTAGTCATTACTGGAGCCAGAAAGACAGAATAAGCGGTGGCGACACACAAAAAACAAAACTCATTAAATTTGGAGCCATTTTTATGTTAATTTGTGATTATTTGTGGTGAAGTTTAAAACAGCATTTTTTTTCTCACCTTGCATGCAATTAAATTGAAAAACAACTAAATTTAATTGCAATTTTTGTCACTTTGAAGAATTTCCTTTAAATATTCTTACACGTATTGTCCATATGTCCACACAGTGAGAGGGACAGGAAGGTGGGAAAGTCATAGACGGGCAACGGTGTGTCTCCTTCACGGCTTCCTCTCCAACTGCTGTAGCTTCTTTTCACATCATTAGTCTGTCTCGGTTGTCACTCTTTGGGCTTCCCTCTCCTCTCCCTGCTTTTCACTTCCTCTCGTCACTAAAAGAGATTTTGTGTCTCCCTGTCCTCCCTCTGCGTCCTCTCCACTTTATCGCTCTGTGTCAGAATCCTTTCTCTCTCTTACGTTTCTGTCTGCGTAGAAACCTTTTACCTGGACAGTAACAATAAGAAACACTGTCTCTGTATATATGTGAGCGTAATATGTGATTGATGGAAGTGCCACAAAGGTGGTGCCGGGGAAAATAATCAACCTTTGAAATAGCAAAAGTGTTACCTTTTTTTTTTTTTTCAAGAAACAAACCAAACACTATCCATATGCAGAAAGGATACAAGAAAAGAGCTGAAAACAGTCGGATGAAGGATTGTAGGAGAAAAGTAGGACAACTTTTAATGAGGGAAATGAATCACTGAAAACTGGTTTTACACACACACACACACACACACACACATGCACGCTGAGGGAATCCTACATCAGTTGACTTGACAAGTATGTATGACAAGAGAGGCCCCAAGTTAATAGACTTGGAATTATAGACGTTGACTGTGATATATTTTGATATTTCTGTCATCTGTGATTCAGCCCCCTTCATTAAAGCTTGGCCCACTTATCACCAAGATTAACGTTAAATAAAGGTTATTGAATTGAATTGTCCCTTTTCCCTGGAAATCCGGTGGCGTCAGGGGAAGAGCGGAGCCAGTGTGTTCCAGTATGGAGATGAATAAGTTTTAATTAGCTCGCTGGACCAAAGTACCGATTCCAGTCAGAGTAGTTAAACAATCACCGACAGACAAGAGATATTAATTTACCAGGTCATGCAGTGGTAGGATTTTGACCGTCATTAGACAAAAGGGACAGTTGGATAAAATTATATCAAATAAGACCCCAAGTAGAAAAGGAACAATCCAATGTTTCCTGACGGAGAGATTAAGTGACGTAGGAGTGGCACGAGGCTCTAACATGGGGAATTAGAAGGGAGCTCCTATTAGTTGGAGCAGTTGACAGGCTTGAATGTATAAAACCATACTGTAAATCTTGCTCATGTTGCAAATCTCCTCTTGAGGGGGGTGGGGGGTGGGTAAGCCTAACCCCTCTGTGAAACTGTTGTATCTTAAAAGGCTAAATAGCACAAATCTGTACAAAAAACGGACTCACTGAGGATGTGGCCTTCACTGACCTGCACCCTGCAGCAGAATGATCATTATGTGTGTGCTGTAAAAGGATTCTTTTGTTGCTAAACATAATGTGGAGCATCAGGGGGGGAACAGGTGATGTTGGCGTTTATCTGTGTTCATCGTGTAACAGGTGGGCAGCTGTCTTATAGAAAGTTGACTGTTGGGGGATGATTGCTCTGCTCCTCTGTCCACCTTTTGTATGCTGCTCTTTTCATTCCCATCTGTTGTTGCGGTAAATAACCTAGCCACTTTTGACAGCTAGCCGCAGCCAGACAAGGCTTGCATAAGCACATTGTTTAATTCTGGCTGCAGCATGCTCCAGTGAGATGGACTTAACGGACGCACTGATCCTTTCCACTTAAATCTTACTTCTGTACTGCAGAGTTCCAAACATTCTGCAAGAGCCACACATGGCTGGAAATACACCCGCGGTACTAATGAGTCCAGTCAGCTCCTCTGGAGCCGGAGTGTGCTCACGCTTTAATTTTGGGGCCCCAATTACCAAATTTTGCTTAAAATTCTTGTCACATACCAGTGGTTCTCAACCTTTGGATCTTCAGGGGCTCACTACATTTGCGAGGTGGTAAGAAGACAGAGGTGACAGAAAGAACATAATTGCTAGACAGTTTATCTTATTTATTTATTTGACAGGAATAATGCATAAAACATGTACCTAAAAGCTAGTCTCATTTCTCGGCCCAATATGGAGGCTGCTGGTGTCGCACAGTTGATATCTTGCACACAAATGAATCATCGGTTTGTGCTATACTATCTATCAAACGTGAGGCATTGCATCATGGGATTGTCGGCAGGAAGTAATGCACTCTTTTTTTTGTTCAGTGGGATTTCTTTAGGCCATGACGTTAGGAATGAATCATTTTTGGATATCAATTGGATATTAATCATTTGGATATACTTCAGTATACAGTGAAACCCAGATGCACAGATGGGACTTTTTATCCTGATATTTTCAAACAAGCCAGCTCCTCGTTTGTTTCGGATGGAGGATTTACGTCCAGCCGAGTCTTCACCAAACATCGTCTGTGGAGAAACTGAATGGGGAATTCCAGAATCGGGAGTCCAGAAGTCAAATGACCGTCCCCATATTATAATGGCACTCTGTTTACAAGCTAAATGTGCCTTTTATGTTAATACACGATGGAAAGAATTTCAACAAGATGATTTTCTTTCCTAAAATGACACATACAATAGTATCAGTGCTTATCCTGAGCCTGATAACTGGGAAAGCCTCCTGTGAAAGGTGTGTGGTTGAATAAATGACTGACAGCAGTACAGATGTAGATCTACTAAATATATATTTCTTTATAGACAGATCATCTTCACATCATACTCACACACACACACACACACACACACACACACACACACACACACACACACACACACACACACACACACTGCTGTAGTGGGGAAAGTCATCTACAACTGAAACATACTGTCCATCTGCTTGTCTCCCCACGTTTCTGTCTCTCTCTTAGACACATAGAAACACGCACACACACACACACACACACACACACACACACACACACACACACACGTGTCTCATATCTAATATGCCTCTATCCATCTGCTCATTTAAAAGCACACATAGTGTAAGACCTTAAGGTGGTTTGAACACTGTGTGTGTTTGTGTGTGTGTGTGTGTGTACCAGGTATGGGGTGTATGGGGGTTGTCTAGGTAACAGCTGAGTTTTGGGTCTTGGGCTCCAAGGGAGCGCAGCTGCACATGGCAACACAGATGGTGCCTGACACACTTGGGCGCGTACACACACACACACACACACACACACATGCAGAGAGGCCAAATACTCAGATATAGACATTCACACTCTCAGGCCAAACACACACACACACACACACACACACACACACACACACACACACACACACCCACGTGTCAGTAAGTGCGCAGCTCAGCTGTAACCTGGGAGGCTGCATGTTCACTCGTTCATTTTGTCTATTTACAGACATCCTGCCTCTGACAAATTATTCCTTTTTAATTTCGAATCGTTGCTATTTTTGGGGGTGCTGTGTATGTGGCAGTGATGTTCCTCCACAATCCCATCATTTGCGCCAGCTACAGTTTTCAGGATTTGGATACTAATCCTTGAATTTTTGAAATAATGTGTTTTCCGTCTTTGTGGCCAAGTGGTCATTGCTGTGCTGCTGTCGTGCTGCACCTCCCTGTAAATCACCCTGTCATTCATACTCAGTGCATACTCACTGTTTCTGCTGTGCTGTGACGATTTCTCCATACCAGACCAACTAAACACTGGATGACGTAGCTTTTTGTGCACTGCATGTTGACAGATTAACTCTATGTGGTCTTAGTTTTAGTCTTAAAATAACTGTTCTTCAATTTTTTTGACTCTATACAACATGAGTCGGATGTATTTACTATCATTTTTAATGGGGTAAACCCAATGGTGACACACTCCCCAGCACAGGGCACACTTCTATGGCTAAAATGGACTACGATGGCTGTAATCCTTTGGGGAAAACTTGGCTCGCCTGGTTATGCCTACTAAAAGTGCTTGTTTCTGCTACTGACTGGCTCAGATTGTTATCCCAAGTGTCTGACCACATTATAGTAAGGATCCCTACAGAGATAAACCTGTAGCAGAAGCAGCCATTATAACACTTGGTTCAAAGCCACCAGACTCCAGTGACAAAAACAGAGATTTTGCTGTGACTGTTTTAAAGTCCAAACCAACATTTTTGGATTTCAAAGTCACAGCAAAAAAGACCAGCAACTACTGTGGTAAAATTACTGTATTCGTCAATGGAATCTGGTAGCTTTGAACCAAGAGACTTTGACTAGCAATCTGAACCTGTCAGTTTTAGGGGACGTGCTTTGACTGGTATAGTTTTTCTAAAGAATTACAATGCAGCCATTATAGCTCCTTGGTTGCCTGTTCACAGCTGAGGCTACTACTACTGGATTAATTCAATAACTTTTTGTTCTTATTAGCCATTTTGAGCCCCAAATAAACTGTTGCCCATAAAGTTGGAATAAAATGTTTTTTACCTCTTCTCATGAAATGATTGTGACAATGTGATTTATTCTTGATAAGTAAAGTGTATATCTTCTCAACTTTACTGATCAAACTCTTCCAAACATATCACAGTGAAACTTAAACCACAATTAACCTTTGCAAACTGTGTATTCAGGCTTTAACAAAATTGGGGGTATTGAACAATTATTCCAACTTTATGGGCAACAGTGTATGTAAAAAATAAGTCCCAGGTTTAAAAATACAAAAGTATCATGGCAAAAAGTAAGATCAACATAAAAGTTCAAAAGTTCAAAAGAAATGTTTAAAAGTTAATGAAAGAATTGTTTCATAAAAAAAATCTTTTCTGCTTTATTGATGCAAAATCATATTTAACATGTTTACAGTGATAAGAAATCCTCAGAGAGCCCTGTGCAGATTTTCAATTTAATATGACATCACAGTTCTACAGGAAGAACTGAGTATCATATGATAAATATGAGATGGAGAATCACTTCTGGAAATGCTAAGGCTCAATTTCCTGTCCAACAGGAAATGAAGCTGCCACAATGTTGGAAAGAGACATACAGTACTTGATTATTCTGAATAAACTAAATATTTTTCACTCACTTTCTTTTTTCCCCCATCTCTCTTTGTTTCTATCTCTGCATATCTGACTTTATCTATCTTCGTAGCCTCCACACACACATACATTCATACCACCTGAGGTGATTCCCACAGAATTAATAACTCTCCCAGGAAAGTAATAAAAGGAAATCAAGCCTCCCTCTTTGTCCATATTTGGCCATTTCCTGACAGCTCTAATTAACCAAGTCCTTTATGTTTCTACACCTGACATTTGATTGGCTGGGGGGCTGGCCTCGTTAAGAACAGTTTTAAATTAACAGATTAAAATAGATTGCAGATTACTGCAGATATGCTTGACAGGGTTAATTAAATGACCATACATGAGAGGCTTGTTTTAAATTCAACGTCACTGACACTTTCAGAGCTGATATAGTTTTCCTATGCCAGAGTTTCTATCTGCCAAAAAAAAACAACAACCTTTGAGTGACTATTTATCATATGTGCATCAAGAGCATGCTAATTTTAACATTTTAACTTGATTACCATAAATATATGAGACTGTCTCAGAGGTCATTAGCCTCTACTAGATTCAGTACTCTAGTTTAGAAAAGAGAGACTGTAGAGCTACATGCTCACATCCAGCCGACTACTTGCTAACCTTGTCAGTCGTTTATTGCTGGTCAGGTAGCACACAGTGGTTTTAACAGCTGCCTGCTGTGGCTCCAAATGAGGTCGATAAGAGAGGTGACAGTTGCTAAAGTGCTCTGTGGAGCTCAAAGTTGGGTGACAATTCTTTATAGCACTTTATAGACACGTTTCCACCAGCACGACTTGGCCCTACTCGACTCGACTCAGCACGGCACGGCACGGCACAGTACGGTTGTGTTTCCATTACACCAGGTACCACCTCAAACGTGGGCGGGGTCGTCATAGCAAGGCGGGCCGAAACTCCGGTAGCGTAATTTGCATATGGCACAAACAAACACAACTAAGGATGTGGAGCGTGGGTTTTTTTTTTAAAAATGGCGGGTTTGATAGTCGCTCTCATGACTCATCAAGTGACTCCGCTCCCTGGCCAATCAGTGGCCTGCAGTCTTGTGACGTCGCATTGTCAGCTCGACTCAGCTCGCTTGGAACCCCGGCCGAGGAGGTACTAGAATAGTACCAGGTACCAGGTACTAGGGCCGGTGGAAACGCTACCTAAAGCGGACCGAGTCGAGTCGAGTAGGGCCAAGTCGAGCCGGTGGATACGTGGCATAAGTTTAGGGTTGGGATTAGAGGTTTGCCAGGGGTGTTGGGTAATATAGGCCAAGCCTTTTCTTACACTTACTGATGAACATAAACATAAATGAAGGATGACTACATGACTTCATCACTGGGAAGTGTAGGATTGAGCCATCCAGCTGGGAGATCACGTCTCCGCTCCCTGTGAGTTGCCATGTTTTCCTCAACACCAGCTGTATCATTGTCGGCGCTCGTGTGTTCTGGAGCTACAAGAGTAGTTTAGCAGTTCCAATAAAAAGTAAAGCCTCCACCTGAGTGCAGTCTGAAAGGCGAGGAATCAGACGGGGAAAAGCCACGGTCAGTGAGAGATGGGCTCCATTCCCAGCGGAGTAATGTCCCGTGCACTCATGGGGAACCACAGCATTTTCTCATGAGGCGAACAGATCCATCTCTGCTCTTCCCAACTCGTCCCACAACATTTGAATAAGTGTGGGATCCGACCTCATCTTGTTTCGAGGACCTCCAGACTGCTCTGACAGAGCACGGATTTGTGTGAGACCACAGCATAATATCTGGCTACTTCCAGCAGCCGAGCTGAACGAACGCACGGCCCTGACGATTTACATAAGCTGAAAAAGCTATGAAATGCAAAGTACCCAAAGCTTGTGTTTAAATGAGCAGGAGAGTCAAAACTCAAGTTTTAACCACCTGCCACAGCCACTTTTGCCAGCCTATTGTCTGATATGACTTTGCATGTAACTTTAGCAGTTGACCTACTTTTACAGTGTCGCATTAATAGCTGTGTGTTTTTGTTTCGCGTTGTTTGCGGTATCTAATACAGTGGTAACTCAGATCTAGTTCCAGCTCTAAGTTTCTAGTTCACAGCGATTTGGAAAGTTTGGGCTGCACGCGAGGCCAGAGGAGACATGAAAAGCGTAGTTTATCTGTGTATCCAAGCGGGGGCTCTTGGTCCGACCCGGGTAAAAAAAAAACACAAAAAAGCACAAAAGCACAAAAAAGATGAATAAAATGATAACAGGAATGAGCAAATGGATGTGGCCCTGTGAGTGGTTGGCAGTGAGCTGAATAATGAAACAAGAATCAGGAGAAGCAAAATAAAAGGTCAGAGGAAAGAAAAAGCGATTGAGCCCACATGAGGTTAGAAGTTCTAATAGTTTTGGTCTCAGCGGTGGTAGTGTGTGTGTGTGTGTGTGTGTGTGATTGTTGGGGGGGGGGTTTCATGACAGAACTGGGTGGCAGGTGATGGCTGACTGACAGCTGTTACCCGAGGGTCCCAAAACATCTAAGAGTGTTCCACTTCTCCAGCTTAGGGCCAACGGTTAACAAAGTAGACTAAAAGGAGTGCATGGAAAATTTAATTTGGATTGTTTGAGTCATCTGTGGTTTGAGCAGCTGTAGGCCAACAAGTGGCCGGACGATTTAAATGTTGCATGTGGTTTCGGGCTGTTCAAGTTGTTGTAGCATTCCCAGGTGGACGGCAGCAGGTAGGCCGGAGAGAAACACTTACTGCACATACGTTTTGATGATGGGTTTATGTTATTTACGTGTCAGAAATGTCATGAACATTATTGTACTGTTTGTTTGCAGTTTAAAAAGGTGCTGAAATTCATACATTTGCTTCATATGGTTTATTTGAATATGATCAGCTGTTGTTTTGTTATAATAATGCGGGTTTCATTATGTTTGTTTTAAAGAAAAATTCAATTTGGCCTTTTCCATAGCAGACACACGTGGAGTTGTCGTAGAAGGAAAAACACAGGTGCTATTAATAGCACGGTGTCCTAGTAAGTTAAAAGTATAAATCACTTCACGCTTTTTCAAACTTGTCTTCGAGAAACCAGCACACAGATCTCTTTCCAGGAGAACACTGGTTTGGTTACACGTGTGAGGCTGTGGGTCACTATAATGTCAATGTAAGTAATGTTATTTGATTTAATTTAATGTTACTGTCTTGTTTTCCAAGGAAGACATGAAACCTGTACGTCTGTTGAAACAGATCCACGCTGCACACGAAGTAATAACCAATATATAAATGGCTGTAATTAATGCAGAGGAATTGGCAGCTCATTTGGTGAGCTGGCAAGTTGCCCCAGAAGTAGATAGCTTTGGAATTAGCTACAGCAGCTAATCCAAAGAGTCTAATTTCTATGTTTACTCTTGGCTACACTAACAGACAAATGGTTGAAATGATTCATGTAAAATTGGGGCTAATTTGGAGGCTCTCGCTGCTTGCCCCGGTAATGTTTGCTTTGTCCACCTTCCCTGAATATCTAACAAAGGCGGTGAGAACAGTCTAGCACGACCCCGTAGTCAGAAAAGCCATTAGAATTAAAAATTAAATGAAAAATGTCAGTGATCCTTTTGAGGAAGCGTGCATGGAAGTCCAAAAGCCCTTCAAAGTTGTGTATCACTGCCTTGGGGTCATAAAACCATTTTTTTTTAAGTCGACGAAGACGAGCGGTGTTGTCTATTGTAGCAGCAGAGTGAGTGCAAGAGACCTTACACACTTAAAAGTGATAGAAACAAACTATTCCACTTAAGATCCCTCTATGGCTTCTCCCCTCTTGATCCTGCTCCCACAGCTACTCAAGGTGTGAAAATGTTAAGAGGGGTAAAAAAAAAAAAAGTGCTGCCCTCAGAGACCAAACACACACACACACACACACACGCCAGCAAATGCAGTCATACACAAGAATGAGTGCACAGACGCTGAGGCAGACGAGGACGGGATTGTATTCCTGCAATGAGAGAGAAAGCGTGCATGTTTAAGGTAGAAATTAACCGAGGCCAGCGTGAGGTTTTCTGAGCTAAACGTGTCAAATCTTAAACAGGAAAGAATTTTTAAACTCAATGTGTCTCAGCAGCTGGAGGTCTGAGTTTACCCACGAGCAAGGGAAGTCGCTGAATTGAAGCCACTCTCTGGAGAAGTCGAGGATTATCAGGGGATTATGAAAATTAGGAACTGTACATAAATAAATCAGTATGTGGCTTATACGGTCATTGATTTAAATGGAGGTTTGCAGTTATTTTTCTTTACAGCGACCAAATCACAGTGGAAACCACTTACATACAGCTTGAAAGCACATTTCTGGGTTCTAAAAGCACCCCCAGACCAAGAAATGGACATCATTTTCTCGTTCAAATGAAACTATTTTTCCCCACAGTAGCCACGTTTCACATGCTCATACAAAACTAGAGCAGATGCCCAATCAGTCTTAAAGAGCTGTTGCACTCTGTGAGAATAAAACCCACGGAGACCCTGCTATCTGTGGCCGACAACCGCCGTCTTAAAAAGTAATCAGATGTGACAGATCCTCTCACCTCTTACAAAGCAGCAGCAGCGGCGGCGGCACACGTGCTCGGCCACGCAGCCAGGGGGAGTTTTCTCTCCTCGGTGAAGTAGTGACAGCTCTAGATGAGCGCCCCCGATGTGTTTTCATGTATCATGGCCGTTTGCCGCTTTCGTGTTGCTTTGTTTTAAATCTGAACGTGTGATCATCGCGTGGGTTTAATCGCGTGTGATCAGTGATTATTATATTATGATCTGTTCAGAGATGGCTACGCTAGGACAGAGAGTTCTGAGGTGCTGAGATTTTTTTATTCTTTTTATTAACTGGTGGGCTATTGACTGCCCTCTCTCTCTCTCTCTCTCTCTCTCTCGATATATTATTCTATTGTTTCTTTCTTTTGTTTCTATTTTGATTTTAAGGTATTCATGCTATTGGTCGTTTAGTATTTATTCGTTGTGTTGTGTTTTTCAAGTGTAGGCCTTCATGTATTTTATGTTTTGCTCCCACTGCTGCACAACTAATTGCCCCATTGGGGACAAATAAAGTGATTGATTGATTGATTGATTGATTGATGCCCATGATTCTAACATGTTCGTCAGCACAATGGTATCGCCGCATAATTTCAAATCTTTGCGACTAAGCGATCTCACGTGAAAGTAGGGTGAACTACTGAGAGCGAGAAGAAGGACAAAAGAAAAGAAAAAAAACAACAAAAACATTCAACCTGATAACCAATCTTTAATATCTGTGGAGCCCCCTGATGTGTAAACTAGCAGCATGTCAAGCCAAACACGGACGCTCCCACTACTGTAGGCACAGCAGGGCGCAAATCCAACCTCACCCTGCCACACTCACACCCCTGTCATTAATCCTTTCTGTCTCTCTCTCTCTCTCTCTCTCTCTCACACACACACACACACACACACACACACACACACACACACACACACACAGTGGTCCTGGTTAGGTAGACTTTCAAAGGGGATTTCTACTTAATAAAAATCCAATTCTGGCTCCACAGGATCCTTATCCCACAGAGACAGTGAGAGTTTGAAGAAGAGAGAGGAAGGGAGGAAAGACAGCAGGAGAAATAATTAGACAGTGATGGAGACACAGAGATCACAGTGTACCAAACAGCGAGCACGTTTTTTTTTCAGGACCGCAGCTACTGAACTCATTTGTGGGGAAAAAAAAAAAAAAAAAGATTCTGAAAAGCATTTTCATTAGAAAAAACCTTGAAACAAAGCCTGCGTCTCCTAACTAGATTCGCTCTGCAAAGCTGTGTTGCAGTAATTATAAAATAAACGAGACGCAGCTAAACAGTTTGCGCACGAGTGTTGCTGAGACTGAATCATTTTCCCACTGATGACCGTTGTTCTTTGATGTAAGACCAAATTGTTTGGCCCCATAAGTCATTGTAACATTTTCTATATCATGTGTGAATTTAAAACAAAAAATAAATATCATTTAATTCGAATACAACTAATTAAACATAGCAAGACTGGAGACAAAGCTTCCACAGAAACCTGGTTACAATGGCGCTGCAGCTCCATTTAAGTCAAAACTCACCAAATCTGCAACAATTTTAATACCAAAGACAGACTGACGAGAGAATAAATGAAATAAGTGAATAAATATGAAGTGTCACCTTCCTTAAAAGCGAGAGTCCTACATAGACACGTCTTTTTAAGCTCACGAACTGTTTCAGAACAAATTATTAATGTATTCATGGTTTTGCCCTTCCTAATTTGGAGCATTTGAATTAAAAATGAATGGCAGTCGTTGGGGGATGTTTGCTCATGTTGCCATCGCTGCCAATCAAATGTGTCAAACACCCTCTCCCCCATGTTTCAGCAGATGGAAATATCCCACATTCATATATATGATACAGCATCACGTTGTTGGGTTGTTGTGAAATAATGCGCAGCTCAGAGGCTTCAGCTAAGTTGAAAGAGACCACTTGAAAGTATCTCTGTCACACCTTCACCGCTCCTGTGTGCGATGGTGGTGTGAGTATTCAGCACAGTTTCCCATCAAAGTGCAGGAAACTTGTCTTTTGTCACGATGTCAGAGGTCAGAGTCGGACGCAGAGCAGCAGCGCTGGGGACTGGCAGCTTAGAGGTGGATGCTTTTGAAGGCATGTCTTTGAAGCCGCTGAAGGACTTTCTCGAGCCAGTGCGCCACCCCAAAGTGAAAGGAGCGCTCCACTAAAAATCTATCAAGTCTTCGCCCGCTGAGACTTGAAAGGTGGCTCTGAAAGGTTTGTAGCGTTCTCCTTCACAGAAGACATATGACTTCACAGACATTAGACTGAGCCAACGCAATATAATGTATCACCACGTCCATAGACACTTTCAAACCTCTCTCACAGCATGGTGGTGACATATGTCTCCGTTATTAAAGCACTGCTCCTGTTTTCCATGTACAGCCTGTCTTTGAAGTCACTCGGTGCTCAGTATGAGTGTTTTAAAGCTGCTCCGCTCACATTTTTTAACATAAATACTGGCTCACATAACTGTGGTTTTTTAAACGTACAGGCTGTTGAACGCACAGTGAATGATCAGATCTCACTTCACAATAAAGTTTGAGCATCTTTTAGCCCATTGTTTTGGTTTTATAGCCAACCTTACTGTTTTGGTTCAGAAAAACTCCTTGGATAAACCCACTGTACACTGTTCAGTGCCAAATGGCCAAGTAAAGGAATACCTGCTGAATATAGTGGAGTATTTAGCAGCTACAGAGTCAGACATTAAGAGCCAGAGCTCTGTGATAATATATCTTTGGTGTTTTAATAGCTTCTGCCTCTACGTGGCTAAAAAAAATCAATGAATGCAGTTTTGAAATTAAGAGTAAACATCTTGTGTTGCTTGTTCCAAGCAATGACCAGGGATGCAACTAGTGAATGACAGCTAATATTTCCATCTACATTGCTCAACACCTCTCACCATACTGCTTTAACCCTTCAGAGTCTGGGGTAAAACTGTGTTTTTTTTACTACTTTTCATTTTACCTTTGTGTTTCCCATTAAAACTGCTTAGCTTGCCTTTCTTTGTGTCTTTCTTTTCAGCACAACCTCACCTATGTGATTCTACAAGTATTTATTTATTTTGACATAATATATGGACACACTGTATGTAAAAGTGCAAAAGAAACACAAAATCCGAGTAGGAACTAGTTGGATCTTTGGAGGAGCGGGGGTCTGCGCGGACACCTCCTCTCGTTCGTCTTCACGCGCAGCATCCACTTCATCCTCTGAAAGGAGTCTTCCTCAGAATCAGAACGTTCTTCCCCAGATTCAGCATCTTCTAACTCGTAGAAGAGCTGTAGTGCGCAACTTCTAAAACCTCTTCATAAATTTTGTCATAATAGGCTGATCGACAAAATTCAAACACTTGTAAAAAGTTTGAAGTGTCCGCTTTCCAACAGTCTTTGAATTGAGCACCTGCGTGCTTGTGTCACAGCTTTACGTTTTCAAACGTGCGACATGTGACTTTGACGCCGTGTGGCGGTCCTAGACTCCGAAGGGTTAATGACCAAAGCTCCATTCCGACCACTTTATTAGCACTGGTTTGTGCTACTGTACAGTAGCTATTAACCCTGCAGCACATCATTATAATGGTACCAGGTTAATAATGGGGTGTCTTGGAGGACTCGGTCTTGCAGGGAATCATTAGGGGTCAAAAAGCAGTTATTATCAATTATTAACATCCTTTTATCCATGTGAAAGTGTCTCTTTGCATGTTTGTCACATTTGTCTCAAACAAGAAAAAACTAAAACAGGAAACACAGTAACTTTACAACACACACACACACGGGTTTTAACAGTACTTGACCTGGGGCAACAATACGAACGGTTCAATTTCCTTGCCAATATTTTCCGGGCCTGTGCAGGGACTTAATCCATTGACCTTGCAGTCTCAAGCTCCACTTCTCCATACCTGACTTTTCCTTGCTGTTGTTATCTTTGCCCATGAAAACACAGCGAAACAGATGTTTAAGTGACTGTCTCACCTCAATCTGCCACCTCTCTGACCCTCTTCATCCCCTCTCACTCTTCCTCCCCTCCAGTCTCTCTCTCTCTCTCTCTCCCTCTCCACCGGTCCCTCCTTCTCCATCAAGGTTGCAAACAAAAAGCCGATTACCATATTCATGAAGCCGCCAGATGACAAATGAAAGCGAGGGCAAAAGAAAGAGCGGAGCCCGTTCTTTATCACGCTTTCATCGCGGATCGATCATCCTTTCACCTGCAATTATTTTCTCAATCCCTTCGATGCTCTTTCACCTCCCTCACAGCTTTCGCTCTCTTTCACCCTCTCATGTCTGTCAGCAGCCTGTTTATATCAAGACACCGAGAGTGATTTGTGTGTGAGTGAGTGTGTGTGAGAGAGAGAGAGAGAGAGTTTGCGCACCATGACACTGATAGAAAGGCTAAACACCCTGTTCTATATAATGTAGTGTGATGTTTTGTGTCGTGTGTGTGCTGTGAGTGAACGGAGAGAGCGATGAAGACAGAAATGCTGTGTGTGCTCGTTGACAGGGATAAAGAGACAACTCAGATCCTCTCACGATGTGATGTCTTACTGGCTGCGAGTCTATTTTTCTTCCTGCCTCCCTTCCTTATTCAGCCCTTACCCGCTTACTTTGTCTTCTCTACTCTCCCCTATGCCTTGCTAGTTGCCAGTGCTAATAAACCCCTTCCCCGAGCAGCAAAACCACACTGAAGTGACTTTTTTTTTCCAAAACCAAAAATCAGAGAAAATATTGATGGTGATGAGAGAAATGTGAAAGAAATGGATGAAAGTGTTTGTCTGCTCTAACATAATCTGCAAACGTTGTCATGTCCAGCTGACTATCTTACTACCTTCCACAGCCATGGAGCATTTTATCAGCTGGTTACTTAGATTAGATTGGCTGGTTTTAGAGTCCATTAGCTCCACACAGCAACACAAGAACAATTCTGTTTCCTTATTTGCATGTCTTCGACATGTATCACGATGTGGTGAGGATGCCGAGCCTTACCGCGGTGCACGTTCAAGACCTCTTTTCCAAGATTCTTATCAGAGTCGACTGGAAACATAAAAAAAAAGTTGTCTGGAGACGTCCTTTGCAGCCGACGTAGGAAGTTATCTTAACTGAGTGGCTTAACTTAAGCTACAGCTGATAGCATCAGTTGTCATTTCAGTTGTCGACGGTCGTCAGGTAGGAACGGAAGCTTTCCTAATTTTCCTCTCTCCCTTCTTTTTCTATTTCGCTGCACTCCTTTCTGAATTCGATGTCCCCTCATTCTTTGATTCATCCTTCCGACATCCTCCTTGGATCTTTTCTCTCATTCCCTGCTTTTCTCTTCCATCTTTTCAGCTTGCCTTTTTCTTATTTTGTCCATCCACCACTCGTACTCTCTCCCACAATTTCCGTCTCTGTTTGCTTCCGTTTAATATGCTGAACAATTTAATAAATAATAGAATGTGTAAAAATAAAAAGACAATTTCTTTCTGTCTTTGTGTCTTTAATTGTTCTGCCTCCTCACTTATTCTGTTCTGTTTCTCTTTCCCCACAATCCGTCTTTGACCTTCTCGCTTATTTCTGTTTATTTCTGAGCACCACTTTTCCAGGTTTTATTACACAGAAAAGGTTTTTTATCATCCTTAACTGGGCAAGTGAAAATAAATGAATACATCAATGTGTGTTATTGTTGCACATAATTTGACACTTTGGAGCCATTGTGCTGCATTATTTGGTTCTGAATGGCGTGGCTAGGATGACTAACAACTGCAAACACAAGCAGAGTCTCTTTCGCGGATGAAAATCTGAAATATAAAGGCCTTTTCATTTCATTCCGCACCCCTCCCACCTTATGCTATCTCTCTGTGACAGTTTGAAAGGCAATAATGACATGACGCATTACCATTTTAAGGCACATGAATGAGGAGACTGAATGAGCTGAGAGAGAAAGACAATGGGACAGTTAGAGATATAGAGAGCGGTGGAAGGGAGACAGACAGATGGACGGAAAGTGAGATAGAGGCAGACACCTCGCAGGAGCAGAGGGAGACAGTCGTAGAGAGATAAATGCGACGGGGGAAGGAGAAGACAGAGACAGACGGAGAAAGAGAGACAAGAGGGGAGAAAGAGGAAAAGACAGAAAGCCAGCCTCCTTATCTTACCCTGCCTTTCACAGCCAACCTCACGCTGGCACCTAATACTACTGTGTGTGTGTGTGTGTGTGTGTGTGTGTGTGTGTGGATACCTGAAAGTGCCTCTGAGCATGTTTTCCTGTTTCCTGCACGTATGGACTAACCCAGGGATGCAATGACTATTTTCATCATAAACTAATGAACCTATATATTTCTTCAATTAACTAATTGATTATTTGGTCACATGTCATAATAGAGTAAATGTCCATTGTGATCTCAACAAGTGTGAGGTCATCAAACATTTATGTTTTGTCAGGCCATAAGCCAGAATTCAAAGACATAATAAATTGAATTAAATGTGAATTAATTGCACTTTTTTTTTTTCTTCAGTACACTGAATTTTGCAAATTAAAATAAAAAACATGGAAATGAAATTTACTTCCTTTGTCATGGCAGCAGTCATCTAAACGTGTGCTGCATTTAATCCAAATCCAAAGCTTCCTTTTCCAAAGCCCGTGAATGTGTTCCTGCCGTTGGTAATACATGTTTCTGCATTAAAGCTGAGAAAATAACAGAAAGGAGCCGTAACGTATAAAACCTGTTGTCACGGTCGCTGCCCTGCCTCCAGTTTTTCCTTCCCATTGTGTCTCCTGTGTTTTCCTGTTTGTTTTTCTGCATGCGCGTCTGTAAGGTGGGTGCGGCGCTGCATTCATTCGGCCTCCACTTGAAACCCGTAAACTCAGAATAAGTCGAAGTGGGTAGAAGTGCAGCCCCACGCGCTTACAGGGCTTTGTCTCAGCCTGTGTTTTGCTAATTAGGTGCCATATGCTATGGAGGTGTTGTATCTTTAGTGCATACAAGGAGTGACTGGCCTATAAGCTGATATATTATTTTCATGGCCTTAATGGTCTTGAAATTCAGCCAGGAATTTCACATATAGACCTTAGATTTGGTGTTATTTCGTTAATAAGAAATGTCTTTCAAGCCGACAGTCATTTTCAAAAACTTGATGGTTTTACTGGACATCAGTAATTCACTGAAGAGAATCTGTGTTCAGAGTTAAAAAGATGCTATCAAACAACTGTATTTGTGCGTAAATCTACTTGCTTTGTGCTGATTCTACATGAATGTGGGAATTTTACATTTAAAAATCCATTAATAAAAGCACTGATTAGGTATGATTAATCATGATTAATTACAGCAAACCCTAGTATTAGCTAGTATTATTGATAACTAAATGGCCTTAAATATTAGTAGAATATCAAAAAATCCACGATAATTAGCGTTTGCATCTGCATACATGTGTCGACTGTTCCCTGATAACAGAAAGTTATCAGGTGTTTGTGTGTGTGCGATTTTCATGAGGCTATTTAATGTGTTTCCCCATGCACGCTTGTACCTGTGTGTGTGTGTGTGTGTGTATGTGTGTGTGTGTGTGTGCACATAAAAAGTGGAGTTTAGTCAGTTTGGATGTGCTGGAAACAGGTGTGTGACAGTACGAGTCATCTACACAGTGTATGTGGGAATCAATGCATAAAGCCCCTCGGAGTAACATTTTAAATGGGGTAGTGTGACATTTCAGAAAAAATGTTTATTGCTCTTCTTAAATATGAAGTTACTGCCGGGCGAAGGTGGAAATGGGAAACAGCGAGCCCCTCAAAAGCAAACTATTTGACACATTCTATCTTTTGTTTGTTTAATGGGTAGTTAGAAGTAGTTTAATAATTTGTGTAATATTTGCAAAAACTGAAAACTGAAAACTCCAAGCTGTGGTTTTACGAGGCCTCATGTGTGGGACTATTTCTTGGTCGTGTCCAAGGAGTCTTCATGGGTTTCCTAGCAGGGGTGAAAAGTTACAGCACAGTTTTTGAGGTACTTTTACTCATTTTACTTGAGTATTTCCATTTTCTGCTATTCCACTACAATTTATACATTTAACTCAATTTGTTGCAGAACGGCTACAAATTACAATCAACAAGTGAATGATGTTATCATTATATTAGTGAGACATATAGAGTCACATAGAGAAGTAGCTATAAAATAAATAGGAATAGATAAAAACTGGCTCTACATTTAACAGCTACATATCAAAGGGATGCACTCAATAACGCATCAGTGATCACAAGTGGATAATATCATACACATTGATCTGACCATTCTGCGGGACTTCACTTTTAGAGGATTTCTGCTCTGTGGTATTACTACATTTGCTTAAATATTTCCTCCATCACTGTTACCTAGCAACCTTGCAGTGATGACAAAACTTGAAGTCACTGTGCCGAGCAGAGAAATAGTTCAGCACATACAGTAACAGTGTAAAATATGTTTGCTGTACAACATGAACAAGTTTAATCACATGATGGATTCAGCATGAACACAGTCACGTTTGTTTGTATGATTCTTTCTAATGCTCACATTGAGCACATTGATATTAATAGTAAAAAGCGCAATTATTGTTAATTTGGCTCATAAACCAAAGCTCGGCATCATTCTTAAGACCATTAGTTAGATGTTTTACACATACTGGCTCAGGTATCAGGAGGTGTTACACTCACAAAACCACCATAACCTGCACTGTGATAGAGAGAACGAAGAGAGAAAACGGAGGAGCAGATGGAGTCCGGGGTTAAACATTGGAAGAGCTTTTGGACTGGAGGGACAAATGAGGGAAACAATCGACCATCGGACGATTAGCTGAGCTTCACTGGCTTTAAATATGACTGACATTTAGGTCGGAGAGCATCGGGAAGAAAAATGACTGACGGTAAATGATGAACCTTAGCAATTTGTTGAGCTTGTGATGAAAGGATGGAACATTTTATATGACCAGTTATCAAATCAAATTGCGTTTAATTTATCAAAGCACGCTTCAGTTTATGTGCATGTTCGTCACACTGGTTTCATGTCCGCATTAATTTTAACTCTACGTTCATCAGTCAGCCTCGTCAGTTCTATTCTTCTGGCTCACACTGAGGAAAAAAGGGGCACCTCTTTGTTTAAGCTGTGACTTATGAACATGTTCAATTTGTCTCAGGTTTATTTAAGAGGATAAACTCTAATTAACAAAGGTTTCTTTTTTCGGATAAATCATTTAACTTCTATTTTCAATTCACGTGCATATTATTTTCTTTTAACTTTTAACTGATACGTCCCGCCCTCACATAGCCCTGATCAAACACAGGGTGTGAAAGTTCACACTGAGTTTAATCAGAAACAAGAATGTCTTGATTATTTTGTTAAAGCAGAATGAATAATATATTGCCTTTAACCCAAGAGTGGACCAGTAGCACCAACACTAAAGTTACTGCTTTGTTAAAAATACAGTAAATCCTCAGATAAATGCATCTGACATTTAGATTATGTATTTATTCCTCCATTTCTAGACTTTCTAAGCTCCCAACACTACTGATAGTATTGCATGTGTATTACACACCTACGCACTTCTGCCAACCCAGGGCTTTAGAGGCTGAATTTATCAGCGGATGTGCAAATAACTCCTCAAGCACCATTAGTCTTTCTTTTTGAATTTATTTTTTTTATGTTTTATACTTATATCATAAATCAATCTTTAATTATAGGTCTTTTTTTGTCTGCCTGTTGCCTGTAGACCATATTAGTATAATAACAATAAGCATAATGAATTGTGTTTATAACCCACAGCGTTATAGAATAATGAGAAAAGCAGGGGAGAGTGAGGAAGGATGTGAAGTGGCAGACAGGAAAAGAAAAAAAAAAAACAACAAAATAAAACAAAAGAGAGAAGAAAAAGGAAAAAAAACAAGAGGCAAAGGATCAACAGTTAACAGAGAAAGACAGAATAAAGGGATGAAGAAAGAAATGAACATGTGAATATAGAGAAGAGGAAGACAGGAGAAGAGGAGAAAAAGAGGAAAATGAACAACATAACTGTGGTTGCTGATGCAAATCTCCCCCAGGTTAAAACAAGATGATAATTAAAAATGTACTGCAGGGTCACACTGCTGTGTGTGTGTGTGTGTGTGTGTGAGTGTGTGTGAGAGAGAGAGAGAGAGAGAGAGAGGGGAGACAGAGTGCATGTGTGTGTGTGTGTGAATGAGTGTGTCTTACTGTGCTGCCTTTATTGCTGTAGGTGGGTTTATATGTGTGTGGGGGGTGTCGGGGGGGGGGGGGGGTGAGATTGCGGTGCCCATTAAAAGGTGTCCCTGCTGCAATCAGTGTACAGAGGCCTTAGGGTGTATTTGTTGCTACATCAATCTGGAGTTAATGGAAACACACGACGAACAAACACACACACACACACACACACACACACACACACACACACACACACACACACACACACACACACACACACACATCCAAACACATTTTCTGCCTACAGTGCTAACATTGTCACAGAGACCGCCGAACAGCAGGACTCACACATGCAAGCATGCATGTATGCACTTGAACACACGCACAGCTGGCAAGGAAGTCACCCAACCAGAGCCACAGCAGAGTACAGCACACAGGAAATCCTAATGAGATCACTTTAGTTTCTAAATCCCTGTCTCCTTATTTCTGTCTTAGATTTCTTCATCAGATTTTGTATTTTTTATCAAAACGATTTACTCTTGATCACATTCCTAACTTGATTCCTCTTGCTTTCCTGCTTGTGTGAACAACAAAATGACATTTTTCAGGTTGACGTCAGTTGCCGATCCGAACACCATTTACTCTCAATCTGAAAATCACCCAGTGAAGACAAATCAAAGTGAAAAGACTACATTTGAAAATGTCATGTTTTTTTTTTCTGGTAGTTCTCATCAGTAGATAAGGCAGTGCTGTAGCGAGTCCTGTGCAGGCTCTGTAAATGTTTTAGCACAAAGTAAATTGGCCTGAGTACATACAGTAAGTCACTGTGAATTGCTGGTTAGAGGAGATAAAAGGAAAACACTGCAGCCGGACAGGAATGGGTAGAATGCAGGCTGACAGAGAGCAAGAGGCCAGCAGAGTGGTCTAATACTCACAGAGGTGCCATTTTTCAACTGACCGACCCAAGACACCAAATCCCCACCAGCTCCAGGGCTGCTGTTCTGTAGCTGAGCCCGACCTCTGACCTGCCTGAGGAATGCGATTTCCCTACAGGGTTCAATGAAATATCACTATCAAGCCCCTGGAAAGAACACCAGGTGGTGAGGTGGTTCTGGTGTTGTGACCACAGTCAGGATTGTAGGTCAGATAACGCTCACTGGCGCCAAAAGGCTTTTACCCAAAAACAATCATTATAAATGTAAAGGAAGTCAGGAAGTCACAGCCAGAGAAGGACTCTGATGCTTAAAAATGCAAAACGCTGGTGCTGGTGAACATAATTTTCTGGTTTTGGAGTCCAAAATAGAGTAAAAAGGCACCAAGTGGCCAGAAAACCATGCAGGTTTGGTTAATTGGTGACTCTAAAGTGCCTGTAGGTGTGAGTGTGAGCGTGAGTGGATGTTTGTCTCTATGTGTTGGTCCTGTGATTGACTGGCAACCAGTCCAGGGTGTTCCCGCCTCTCGCCCAGTGTGAGCTGGGATTGGCTCCAGGCCCCCCTGCGATCCTTAAGGATAATCAGTATAGATAATAGATGTGTGGATATTTAATGAAACAAAACAGTAATGAAGTGCGTAGCTAGTTCATATAATTTTTGGGACTTGTTATTTACCACTCAAGTTTAGTCTTCCCATGCTAACCTCTTGCCCAGAATCAATCATGCATTTGGTGTCAGTCAGTCATAGAAGAAGAAGAGGACCACGGTAATTAGCATTAAATATCGCTAACTTCAAGTCTGAAGAGACGAAGAAAAGAGAAAATCAAATCTAAATCAAAAACCCAAAACTCCAAAAGCAAATTCAATGCTGGAATCAAAATCAAAACCTATGGTGCTAGTATGTATCAAAAACCCTTTCAAGCTCAAGTGTAAATTCATGACTGAAGGTCAAAGTAAAGTGGCACTTTAGCTGAGAAACTCACCACCACATTACTCATTAGGGTACAGATATGCTACGCCACAAAGAAACACCACAGAAAGTAACACTTCACGCCAAAGATGGAGACAGCATTTTAAAAACGAGGACCTTAAGGATTACAACAACAAAAAGAAATAGATTGGTCCTTACCAGGTGTGATTTCTATCACTGTGTCATGTCTCTCCGTGGGAAAAAGGACCTTGGGAGGCTGAGTGGTCTGGAGAGCTAAAAGGTAGAGAGAGAGAGAGAGAGATACAGGGGGAGGTTGATTGTCAGGTGTGAGAGTTTCAAACTCATGAGCATTAGTCTGGTGGACAAGTACAAAATCCACTTTACAAGCCACATTCATCACATTCATCCAGCTATAGCTTATATACAAAAAAACATGAAAGGATGTCTAAATAAGAGGTTTCATGTACGGAGTGTTTACTTGCACCTGGGTGCAAACAGCCAGATGGCTGTTGTTCGGCTATTTAAACCCAGTGTGATCACGCAGTGTAAAGAAAGACAAATTCCTCTTCAGATGGGAGTGGCTGTGATGGCCGAATGGTTCAGTTACAAGACTTTCACCCATGAGAACAGAATTGATTTACATTCATGTATTTGTAGACTTAGTTAACTTAAGATAATTCAGTTTTCTTTCATTATTATCCTCTTTTCCCTAGGTTTGGGAAAAGATCATGAAATAATAAGTCGAATGCAAATATAAAAAAACAGGGTACATTCGACACTGCATACACTTTAAAGCATTTATTGGAAAGTATATCTTGTGCATATTTGTGTAAATAGCATGGTTGGGTACTGACACACGGGTGCAAATAGCATCTGCCTTAATGTATCAGCACTTCTGTTAAGTGGATAAGAACACCTGACGGGGTACTGCGAGGACACGTGGAGCTAGAAAAAAACCAGAAGGGCCACAGAGTATAGGAGACTGACAAGAAAAGTTTGTGTAGAACAGACAACAGGTTAAACATTGTGTTGTGGAGCTATACAGTACACCATTTTGCGAGGAGAGTGCTGGCCTCTGCTCTACCAATTGATCACCGCTCTGCTGCGTCACCAAGTTAGATATAAAGAGACTGGAGCTCACAGACTGTCACACCTGTGAGCTGCTGCCTGAGCCTCAGATGCAGCTCAGAGCAGAGCTCGTCTCACCTCACAATTTCTTTCTGTCACTTTGCAGACAAACAGGTTGACCAGCAGACACTCTCTGCTTCCACCTGAAGCACCTCTTTATTTCACCTCACCGCACTGCGAACAGCAACGCTCTCTACCGTCCGACACCTTCTCCCCTCGTGCCAAATCCCCGTGTGTTTCAGTCCTGCAGTTCTTCTATGAAGGCTGTGTTCACCTGTTCTGTGTGTAGGACTGAGTTAATTGGCGTAAAACAGTTCCTAATGGTCTTCTTTTGATCATATTCATTTATTGATAGTTTGAGAAACGTAATCGATGACTTAAAACCACACAGAAATGAACTGCAAACCACGGACTTGTTTCATCATATTAACGGGCAAAATGCCTGTTGCAAAATGCTGCTACTTGAAAATGTTCATCTGTTTTGATCTTCCATTAAACAAGCAGGGTTGGTTGTCACAGTGCTTATCACACCGAAGCTAGAGGGCGCTGTTTCATCCTGTTGATATCAAATATTTGTAGTTTATTACAAATATGAAGGTAATAGTTATAATGTTAGTCTACTTTTCAGTTTCTGGGTAAATACATGTGGTAGCTATCATAAAGTCTTTGTAACACGTGAGGCATCCATTGGATGTTATATTCACAATGAGTAGTTTATATTCATACTGGCTTTAATAAAAGCTTTTTTCAATACTGTAAATTCCTTCATTTTACTTCTCGTCACAGAGAATAATTCAAACAATTCAAATTGCAATATGTGAAGACAGCCCATTCAAGGATTTTCTAATGTCAGATGGTTTCGGAGAGGAGACCTGTGGATGCAACAAATGGTGCGACCCTTGTGAAAATGCACACTTCCACAGATAGGATGGTGATAATGACTCAGTATCAGCCATCTGTTCTCTATATAAATACTGGTCCACCATTGATGATATTTCTCGTACTTTTCTGCCACTAGCGAGCATGGTAACTAAGATCAGTGTCCATATCAGAGGTAAGTGAGTACAGTGTTCAGAGGTGCTCTCACATCTAAGACTGTTCTCATTACTCCGACTTTCAGGAAGCTTCCCACATTTGTCGAAATGCTCTTTCTGTGACAAACATTCAGTGGAGACAGCTTTGTTTTCTCTTTTCTTTTCCCCCAACAAGCCTGTCAATCCCTCCATCACTCCATCCCTCTCTCCATTTCTCTGATGACACTGATAGTCCCATTTGCATTCTGAAGGGACTGCTGCGCCCTTTCGAGATTAATGAGACAACCCCTCACCTAGACCTCCTCCTCCTTCCCTGCTCTGTCCGCTATTCCTGTCCTATATCTTTTCTTTCCTTTCTGCTTTGTCACCATTTCCCTCACCTTGTATACTGGCCCCTTTCGTTGTTGATCTCCTTTCATGCTTTTCATATGAATAGTGAAAAGATACACAGTAGACATGGAAATGTACCATTTTAAGCTTTTAAGATTTTAAGCTTCTACATCTACAAAACATGTCATTTCATGGTTGTGAGCTGGGTCATGTGTTCTTTTTGTCGGGTGCACACAGGTGTATTTGCCAGCACCTGCCTTCTATTGTGGGTGCTTGTTGTGAACTTGACTGCGTCAAAGTGAGAAGGAGACACAGTAGGAGCTATGTCAGTAGTGATTAAGTAGTGGTGCAGTGCGTCTCTTCAACATACATGCCTGACTTTATCACACACCTAAGAGATCCTACTAATGTTTTCATTACTGTTTTGCCTTTATGTCAGGTGAATTTATTCATTTTGACACGCAGAAAGTCTCTCCAGCAAAAATGTTCTGATAATACAATGATGTGTACAGCATTGTACCATTTGAACCTTACTTGATACTCTGTCCAGCTGCCACGTACTTACAAACAGCACTGCTGGTCCAGAATGGCCAAAAGTCTGTCACAAAACCAAATGCACCAACATGTGTCATTAACTCTCTCTAGAGGAGGAGGAAAGTTGTTTGAGTGTTTGTGGTCTGTGTGAACCTGAATAAAAATCTGAATATCAAAAGGTGTGTGATGAATGGATGATAATGGTGGGGTTGCTGTTTACTTTTAGCACACGGCTTCACAGAGAGACACACACACACACGAGCATGCATTGAAGATCTTTGAACTTTTCAGAAATTCTGCCTGTCTTGAAAATTACGGCATGCTGTCGATGTGTGTAGATGTCTACGTCTATGTGTGCGCCGAGAAAGTGCCATTAGATTAAAGCCGTTGGCTGATTTTAAACAAACAGTCCCAGGAAGGATTCACAGGAAGTGCACACAGGAACTAATATCAGTTCCCTTATACACCTCTTTGAGTTTCTACTGAACCTGAGGCAATGAAGAATACGTATAGCCCCAGCTTGATTTGAGCTAAAAAAAAAAAAAAAAATGCATGCAAAATGAGACAGCAATTTCAATCAGACGACCACAGAGAGTCATTGTGTGAGATGCTGAAAATGGATATTGTGTGACTTTGTCATGTTTGAATGGACGCTGGAAAGTAGAAATGGAAAGGTGCTAAAAGGAGATTTATATGTGCCACAAGGGACAGGTACCTCATGTGCAACCCAAGTAACAAGCAATATCAAACTCTGACATGACAACATATAATGTGTAAAAGGTTGTGCACAGCCGATGAACCCACGGGGAATTATCACCAGAATCTGCAGTCTCCCTCAGCTCTATGTAGCTTCGTAGTGTATTTCAGTGCTCTGTTTGGATTCAGTCGCGTCCGCGTTGTTTCCAGCCACAGGATGCATGTCTTTCAGGATTCAAGTGTACAAAGATGATCGAATTCAGGTATCATTTGACTGGAGATGTTTTGATACTACTTGGCACTGGGATATTTTGATCAATACCTTGGTATCGATCCCCCTGTAGTGAAAGCATCAAAATGAAAAAAAGATAAGCTATTGGTGGAATACATCAGAAGTCACTCACGCACACAGTGGATTTTATAGTTTGACTGTCAGATGTAGCCACTGCCCACAACACATCCCCTAGGTGTCATTGCAAAGGACACTGTTCCTATTCGACAAGTCAGACCTTATGTGATCCTGACTGTGTACTCCGACCAGACAAACTAATCACCAACACCGCATTGCAAAGGCTCAAACTGCAGCTGTCTCAGTGCATTGCAGTGCTGCTTTATATGCCCTTTGGGTTTCAAATGAGATCTGACCTTTTCCAGATAGGTGGTGCGGTGTAGTCTAGCACATTAGGCCAGACAGAGCAATAATCACTAGACAGACCTTAGACAGAGTAGTCAAGGTTTGTTTTAGTGCTTATCTCCTTCTGCAATCATTACAGGACATATATAACTGGAATTTTCTTGATCTCAAAGGTGTGTCTGAGTGTGTGTGCATGTCATCAGATATGAACTCGTGCGAGTGGCAAAAGGTTCAGTACGTTTGAAAGTCACAAGTAACTTTTCTGTGATTTAAGAACACTTTGACGCTATCTGCATTGTCCTGATCTGATAATTTCAGTTCACCAGGTGCTCCAAGAAGATTAAAGCAAACACTGCCTTATTGCAGTCGTTACCTCCACAGATGGAAAGAGCACTGTTGGTGTGCCAAACTGAATGTGACCTTTTTTTTCATTTCCACTTTGAAATCAGATGACATTAAGATTCAACGTTCAACATTTTCTAGTTTCTAGCTCTGAAGAGGACATTTTTCAACATTTAAAACAATATTCACAATTCATGTTGCCATTTCCTCCACATGATGCTAATTGTTCTTGCTCTGTGGCCTATAATGGTCTGTGCTGCAAATGGAATGACCTCATCATTTTCAGGATCACTTCCTATTGACCTTTGCTGCTGTCTCTCTAGTAAAACTATCAAACTCTTCCTGTCTCTTCTGACCTTTGACACATTAGACTTGCTCTTTTGTCACAGAGGCAGAGTTTTCAGATCTCATTTGAGACATTTTACAAAAGTCAAAACTCATAAGGACTGTTATAGCAAGCTATGCACTCAGGTGACAGGGACGTAAGTGCTGAGGCGCTATATGAATACTGTCCTAACTTATTAGTATGGAGAACGAAAACACAGGTTAGTCATGGTTCAGATTCAAAAATCAACCTCAAGTGACCTCTATGGGTTAAAGGTGCCTTATGGAGTTCTGTTCTAAAAAAAAGACAAAAGAGGTTTGGATCTTGTGGTTCTCACCAGAAAGCTTGTTGCACATCTTTGAGGTTATGCGCATGTGTTGAATGAATTCCCGTCCTCATAGAACATTTGCAAAGCTGCTCACCAAAACATTGTTTCATAGCAGTAACGGTGGTCAAAATCTCCAGAGGGTATCTTTAAACAACACTACGAAACTTTTCAAAGAATAAAACATTCTTTCTCTTGCAAATAAAGGTTAAATTAATTAGGAATACAGGGCTTGCTAGCTAACTTTCATTTTGGGTAAAGTGGCGACTTAATATACTTTAGCTTATGTGGTGCAACACATGTAAGTGTTTAATATGGACAAATCCTATTTTGCAGAATAGCAAAGTAAGGTAGAGTAAAAAGTACATTACTTCCCTTTGAAATCAAGTGGAAGAGGAAGATAAAGTAGGATAAAGCAGACGGTAGCACAAAATAGTCTATCAGAGCCTACTGTACTCAAGTATAGTACATAAGTAAGTAGACATTTTCAGCCGGGGCTAAACTACACTGTCAGCCTTCCTGTTCTCTAAAACCAACAGTGAAAAATGTGTACATTTGCGCTGTTCAGTGTGTATAATCAGATACTATATTCTGTATATCAAATTGATTTGACCTTTTGGGGAAATATGAAATGTCTGGCAGAGCAGAGAAGCGGGAGACATTAATGTTTAGTCCCCATACACTTAGACTTGTATGGCATGCCCTATTCACAGTAAGACTCATTTATTGCTGTCAGAAAACACTCTAATTTGATTTTTTTTTCTCTTTTTGGTGCACATCGGTCACTCTGATGGTGGAATTCTGGGGGAAAATAAAATAATTTCATTGTTCTGATGCAAAGCAAATAACCAGATGCTTCTTTGTTATGATAAACAACAGTATCACATTAGTGAATACTGAGTGAAGCTCTGACATTATTTAACAAGCAATTTTATCAACCAGCCCAAACAATCATGTGATTACCATCTCTGCTATCCATATATGTCTGTCATTTCTCTCCATATCCCTCACATCTTCTATATTTTATCTCTTCTTGTCTTGCTATAGCTCCATTTTTCCTACATTCAACTTGTTTTTTTATGACTTTATAAAAGCAGATGGACCTTGAAAGCAACAGAGCAGAGTATGGTGTGTAAGTGTGTGTGTGTGTGTGTGTGTGTGTGTGTGTGTGCATGGGAGTGTATTTTGTGTGTGAATCATTCATGTTTATCTATGTGTGTGTGTCTGTGTGTGTGTGCTGAGTGGGCCTGGACATGTGCTCAGAGTTATTGAATGAATGCAAGCCAACAGAGTGTACCCACAGATATGTGTGTGTGTGTGTATATGAGTATATGTGTGTGTCATGTAGTTACATCTGTGCTGTGGTAGTTTCTGTTTGACTTTTGAGTCAGCTGTCTACTTTAATGAGTGATCAGTAATGTTTTTGAGTTTATTCAGATTAATTCTCCCCTTCTCCATTATGAGAATGTACGATCGACCCATGGAAATCAGCCATTTGTATTGAAGTGTATTGCCTGGACCAACGCCAGTCTTTGTAAACAAAAATAAGACAAAAAGAGAAAAATGAACGGTAGCTACAAATCATTAAAGTATATCAAGAGTATTATATGTAATATGATTTATTTATATGCTGTATTGCAGACATTACCAATAATTCAAGGGATAACATGTTTAAGTGAAAACACAACATGGTCCCTAGATGAGAAGATAAGATACAAGACATATAAAGGAAATCTGAACAATGAAATCCAAAATTACAGCACTACCAATTAAATAAGAAATGTCCACATTACAGCACCCGAGTACAGTGGTCCTCCAACAAGGACAATTTGATTGCTGAGGTAAAAATGTTACTCAAGATTTCCTTGTATATCTGTTACCCCGTTCCATAAAAAAGGCCTGACTTGACTACAAGTTCCTCTTGTTTTTAACAACCGGATGTTTAACAAAAGGCTGTTCCACAGCAAGGAAGCCGAATTCAGATTCTGACAACATTATTTATTTGAGGCACTCTACTTGAATGCACTCTGGCCCTAGTGTTATAGCTACTCTGACTGTGTACCATTGATATCTGTGAAGTCAAGTATTAAGGAGCATGTCACAAATGTACATATGATGCAGCTTATGTCTGTCGACCCTGAGCTTTACTGGCAGCAGTCCTACCCTTCTAAATTCACATTCATCTATCTTGTTTTTCTTATAGTTTGTTCTTAAATTTAGTTGTCAAACCACTATACCAAGCTGAACAGGCATGATCAAAATCATACCATATCAATGATGACACAAGAAGGTTCTTAACACAAAACTAGAAAAGCCTTCTTCTGCGAAACAGAAACGTAAATTTGCTTGCATTCTTAGATAATATTTTAGTAACAACAGATTCACAAAGTGACTGGTCCAACAGGGTGATACAGAGTCAGTCCTGTTACAAAAGACTTTCAACCAGTTTGCTCTTGACAACTTCTTCTGAACAGGATTGATTGTGTTCTATGACCCACTTGTAGCTGGCCATTTATGTACATAAGAAATAAAAGAGGCCCTAAAATAGAGCCTTGCGGCATCCCATATGTAATGTCCCTTTGGTTCTGATATAGCCTTTTAAAAGTACTTCCTTAAAGGTAAGTATCAGCACCACTAGATGTCCTTTAGTGGTACTGATACTTGACACTGACTTTTCTCCTGTCACTCCAGATCCTGCCACACCACATCTGCCCTGCAAATCACCTCATTTTCCCTCACCTGAGCTTCCCTGTCCATGTCCCCACCACCTCCACCTCCTCTTCACTACTTGAACTTGATAGTTCAAGTTACCATGTGCTTTATGTCTTTGCTTTCTAGTCTCAGTCTGCTGCATTCTGTTTCCTGTTATCTACAACATGGTACATGCCTGTTTTTTGAACCTGATCTTTCTGGACATTAAATTGTCTGCCTGCCCATCTGAATATGTTTGCCTGTTTGCTTAGTCTGCATTTGGATCCTTCACCTGCTGCCTTGCACACACTGCTGTGAGAGATGTAAAAGCTGATTTACTAGTATTAACTGTATTATCAGTAACTGAAAGTTGTTGTGCAACATAGTTTCTTGTTTATTGGCATTTTATTTATACATGATGCGAGTGAGATGTAAGTACTGTGTGTTGAGAGTAATAGCTGGCCAGCATTAACTGTGCCAAATTGGCCTAAAATGTTTTTAGAGATTAAATGCGATGAATGCTATGCAGATGATGTCTTGACAGTGTTGCTTTTTTATTTTGAGAATAAGTGTATTTTCATCTGCTGTCAGAGACATTTAGAGGATTTTGCCATTAGAAGGAAAACTGGCTAAACAAGCCCTGCTAATACTTTCATTTAATTATATTTAAGATAAAATCTAGCAACATGAAACCACAGTAACTAATTGATATCATATGTAGATTGAGAGTTAGAGTTAGTCACTGTCACTGAAATCTTTGGTGAGCATAGAGTTACTAGTGTACTCCAACGTGTTAGCATTGACCTTTAGGGCCAATGACCTACCAGGAATATGGATAACTTTGTTGCCTGTATAAATGGTAGGCGATCATGTTGATTATCTGCATTAAACGCTACCTCACAGCAGATTAGACACCATTTTTTTATGTAATTCTTAAATCTACTAAGACTGCTAGACTGCAAAAAAAAAGACTCCTGGAAAACGAAAGCTGAATCATAGGAGAGATGATGCAAGTCCAGCTTTATGATTATGCCATTATGATGATCTGGTATTCTGTGAAATATACATACAGTCTATTTCTATCTATTTCTTTGGAGAGGGCAAGAGCCCAAGGGTGAAAACGCACTATGCAGAGGGTGTGTTTGTATGAGATCGATGGGCTTTAATGTGAGCCTGGTGCAAGTGCTGAGGTGGGGAAACATTAAACCAAAGTACACTCTTCTCTTCAAACACTCATAGGCGTATGCGTTCTAGATCATTATCACCGATACCATCTGCTCCGGAGCAGTGCCACACTGGAGGGACACCCTGATGGAGGAAACAAGCGCTCTCCCTTAACTCTGCACATAGAGCTGAATGATTAAAGACATAAATTAAAGATGAAGGGCTCTGTAGGGAGGGGAGGATGTTGCAGAGGAGGAGAACAACACTTGATGAGCATGGACTTGACAGGCACCAGTTGAAGAAATCTTACGGGCTAAAGCGTAAAACTTACATTGCAGTTTGCATTGAATGAAAAAATATAAAATAACAAGATCTTGTACACAGAATATCACACAGCATTTGTTAAAACTGAGGTATTTGACCAGAAAATACATATAATGAAAGTATAAATCAAGCAAAGAGGATGTGAATGGCTGTTGTTTGTCCTCTAAATATTCTTTATATTATGCGAAAAGGGTTTATGATGAAGCTTATTGTAATATACCCCCAGACAGTATTGGCAGCATGCCGGAGTTGCTTTGTGCTGGGCTCACCTTCGTGTGTCAGGTAGATAAGTCTTTGGTGTCTCCGGTTAGATTAGAAACACTGTTGCAGCTGGAAGACTTATTGTTTTAATATCAATGACATACCCAAAACTGTCAGTTTTCCTGGACGATTTCTATACTGGATTTGAAAAAAAGAATGGTAATGGCAGAATAACTCTCCACCTCAGTGACCTGAGAGAGACCTTCTTATTTAATATCTAATTTAATCAGTGAGAAATCGCCATCCAGGGCTGCTGATGGGTCTCAGTTGAGGGTAAAATGCTCTTCAGGTGGTTACAATGAAAAATCCATTTGGCTGTGACCCCAGAGATCTCTCTCCGTGTCACCAGCTCAAATACCCCCACAGGCAGATGTAAAATGACTCCAGAAAACTGTGAGACCAGCAAATATGAAAAGAACTGTGAAAAAGAGGAACCCAAGCAAAAAACTAGGAACTCAAAGCTAAGACAACGAGCAGTGTATGGATACAGCCGGGACCACATACATCCTTCAGAAGCACATCTGGCACGGCTGCACCTCCATCTTTAAGACGCCACCACCTCAAGTGTGTGTGTGTGTGTGTGTGTGTGTGTGTGTGTGTATAGTTAGTGATTCTAATTAGTTGATTTAAATCAGTTAAGGGACTCTTACCTAACTGCCGCTGGTCCCACCGACAGCATGGATGGGAACACACACTATTTCCAGTGTAGGGGCTGGGGGCAGCTCAACCACCCATGGAGATTTAGCTAATTATCTCTCTGCTATCTGTAGGCTACAGTGATCTCTCGCCGTCCCTCTCTCTCTTTCATAAAGACTCACATTGAGCAGGTGGAAAAAGAAATGGATCCACTTTTAGATTCTTTCTTGAATCACTGACAGACACACACAATAAACAGTCGGTCTTTGAATGTGTTTGTGGGTCGAAAAAGCCCATCAGCCTGTCATAAACACTGTCATTAAAATAATCATTATTTATACCAGCCAAAACCTCTGTATTGCTGTAACTACTATGTTGACTGTTTATGTTTACATATCCTGCCTCATAAAAGGGAAAGGACATTATCAGTTAGAGCTGAAAATATTATAATACGAAAATTATGACCAACCTCTCTTAAACTATGACGCTGTATTTGCACATTTCTGCAATTCCAAATCCAAAATCCAAAGTATAGTGGCATAAACTGCATCCTTTTTGCAGAAAGCAGTTTTGCGTTGCTCAGATTATTGCAGAAACACTCAAACGGAGTCTCAAATGCTCAACCAGAACATTTTATAAAATCTGACAATGTTTTCTTTACTTCCTCTTTCTGTTTTTTTCTTCAATTTTTCATTGAAATTGTACTGTATTTATGTATGGGATGGGCGTAGGCTGGTAAGTGAATGTGTCAGAACGCTTTCCTTGCTGATTTATTATTTGAAATTTCAATAAAATAAAAGATATTTGAATAATAATCAGTGCGGCTCAGTCAATGATTCAACATGCTATTGTGCCACGAGGGATTAGTGTGCATTTTAACTAAGAAAAGCAGAAAAGAGACGATGACTATCATCTATTGCTGCAGTAAAGCTATTCTGTCGACTCAAACTGGTATTAGTGTTTCTGTTCCATGTACAGTGTGTGCCAGGGTTATATGCTCATATCTACACAAAGGAACAGTGAGTGAGTTTTTGTTACTTCAGGTAACCTTGACCTACAAAAATCCTTGTACAACTTTTAAAGAAGGTGAGTTGGGGCCAAAATGTTGATTATGATGACAAATGCACATATGACATTGAGCAAGAAGTGAGATGTTAGCGTGTGTGTATGTGTGTGTGTGTGTGTGTGTGTGTAACTGTGTCTGCTGAGAGGTGATAAGACCTTTAATAATGAGCTTGTTCATTCCGTCATCAGTCAATGCACTGTCACTGTCTAGGCCGTATTCAATCTTTAATGCATTTTTCATTTATACACATAGACATTAACAGGGGCTGAAAGAGAGAGAGTAAATGAACACTGAAAATGACTGAGCAGGGTCTAGACAGTGACAAAGCCTCTCTTCCTCTCTCTCTCACACACACATGCACTTTCTGTCCGCAGCGAGGGTCATGCTCAGTCATTAAACTGAACATTTACATAGCACCCTCATCATGTGCACACACACCTTTATCTCCCATCATTAGAATTTTCTGAATTAAATATCACTTCAATTTCCTGAGAGGGGAGCTTGTCATTGGATGAATTATAAGAAACATCTTTTCCCTCACCTCTCAATTAATTTAAGTTTTATCTTTCAGGTGAAAACAAACCCGGTGCCCGGCGTGAGCACTTAGTCACGGTGGCTCATGAAGCATGTTGTTGCGATCTGCGGCAATTTGTGGCTTTAACGAAAGTGACGTTACTTCGATAACCTCTTCCTGAAATTTGGTCCACAAATTTTCATTGTTTCCAGTGACTGCCTGAAACAAGCACCTTGGCAAATTGGGAGATAACAACAGAATCCATATTCCTTCAGTCTAACTCACACACACACACAAACACAGAAACCTAATGTGGATAGAGGTGGCTGCCAAGGAACAAGGTAAGCATATCGCCCACACAAACTTGTACACAGAGCCACACATAGAGTAAAACACACACACACACACACACACACACACACACACACACAGACTTCCTGATCGATGGATTCTGTCCCCTTGCCCCGGCATCAACCTTGCTATGATGCATGGTGGGTAATTATTCAAACCTTTATGTTTTAACGAGAAACATGTCCTCGACATCCATTCAATTAAATACTCTTGCTGGTCAATGTTGTTTTCATCTGTCATCATGAAATATGCGTTTCAAATACAGAAAAGAATGTGCGCACACACACACACACACACACACACACACATAGATAAAGGAAAGTGAGAAAGGACACACTGCGTTTTCATGCATATTCAAAATGAAAATCAATGATGGGGATGAAGATGTATTGATCTGAATGTAAAAGCTGGATTAGTTTCATCAATAATGAAGCCACCTAGTCGTGAATAGACAATAAACACCATGAGATATAATCTGTCTCATGCAGATATGCTTTACATTAAATAACCTTTTCATTTTCATCATTGTCATGGTGTTAGGATCTTGTTGCCGTCTTGCCTTAATGCTATCTTAAAGCCAAGCCACTGAGCTGAGTTTACAATAAATAAAAACGTAATTTTCATGTTGCTGAAATCCAACAGATTCGACCACAGCAAAAGTTTCCATTTCCTCTTGTCTGTAAATGTTCAAATTTTTCAGTCAAGTTTTGCTAAACATTGTCAAGTCATGTTGACAAGTCTTTGCCTACATTTTGAGCTCACAGAATTTTTCGTCTGTTCAGCCTCCACTTGCAGAAATAACTGCTGTCTCTCCCACATCCATTGTCTGTACTGCTTACCTTTCAGGGTCGCGGGTGAGGGGGTGGGGGTCAGATAGGCGTGAACCTATAGACAGTCCGACAGCCGCCACTTGGTTATTTACAACCGGGTGATGTGGTATAATGAGTGGCAAAGTCCAGAAAAGGAGAGGAAGAGGTGGCTGACAAAGGCAAAGGTCTTACACCCACGACACCAGGATCCAAATCCTGCGTGAGACCAAATGGAAACTTAGACTTTTTCATTTTTAGATTTAGTTGACTATTATTTGCATTTGTTGTTCTTTCTAAGTTTTAAATCGCAGTTAGGTTTTATGCACCAAAACTACTTGGTTAGGTTTTCTTGTGGATGTCGGCTGCCTCAAATCCTTCTGTCTCCTCATGTGATCCCAGACAGACTCCATGATGTTGAGATCGGGGCTCTGTGGGGGCCACACCATCACTTCCTGGACCCCTTGTTCTTCTTTGTGCTGAAGATAGTTCCTAATGACATTGGATGCATGTTTGGGGTCATTGTCCTACTGCAGAATACATTGCGAGCCAATCAGACGCCTCCCTGATGGTATTGTATGATAGATAAGTGTCTGACTGATCAGTTCAAAGCATCTGAAGCACCATTTTTCTGCACCCCAGTTCCTGTGTTTCCGTGCATAGTTGAGTCGCTTGGCCATGTTTCCACATCAGAGGTTTGGCTTTTTGGTTGCAATTCTTCCATGACCAAGACCACTTCTGGACAGACTCCTACAGTAGATGGGTGCACCAGGGTCCCACTGGTTTCTGCTGGTTCTGAGCTGATGGCACAGCTGGACATGTTCCAGTTTCAAAGGAAAACCAGCATAATGTGTCTTTCATTTGCTGCACTAAGTTTCCTTGGCTGACCGCTTCATCCAAGGTCCTCAGTGTTGCCCGTTTCTTTGTGCTTCTTCAAAAGAGCTTGAAGAGTCTGCTTTGAAATCTTTGCCTGGGAGAGACCTTGCTGATGCACTATAACCACCTTGTGTTGTTGTTGTTGTTGTTGCTCAGTCTTGCCATGATGACCTGTGACATCAAACTGTCCTCCACAGCCTCACCTTGGTAGCAGAGTTTGGCTGTTCCTCACCCAGTTTTATACCTCCTACACCGTTTCTGTTGCACTTAATGACTTCAGTTAATGTGTTTCAACCTACATATGAAACTGAAGATCATTAGCACCTGTTTGGGATAGTTGGTTATTCATACAGCTGACTTTGTGCACCAAGAAGAATTGATGCAGTTTTGAAGGCAGAGGCTGGTCCCACCAAATATTGATGTGATTTAGATTTTCCTTCTGTTCGCTCACTTTGCATTTTGTAAGTCGCTGAAAATAAATGATTAAAAGTTATATTTTTGAAAGCATTCTTACTTTACAGCATTTCTTCTTCACACCCAACACCTTTGCACAGTATTGTATGTATTTCACGTTAATTCTTTTTTAATGTACCTGGCTGCCGTTCTGTTCACATTTACTTAGTGTGGACTAGTTAAAGCTCTAAAACTTTTCAAAAGTACTTTAAAGCCTCTCAGGGGTGCAAAAACTCAGACAGCATTTTCCCCAGTGATACATTACAGGCTCAGAATGGGTTTTGGAGTGATACAGTAATGTATGTATAGAGAGCTGTTAGGCTGGCAAAGCTCCAAAATGGCTGCACCCACAACTCCTGAGGTCATTTTGTGAAGAGCACTGAGGAAGCACTGAGGGACCCCACACAGGTTCACACACACACACACACACACACACACACACACACACACACACACACACACACGCACACACACACACCCTGCTGCTGTCCCCATCTGCTGAAAATGCACACACACTGCTTTAGTACAGAAGGGGTTTGAACTCTGTCCAAGTGGCTCTTGCTGTGTTTACTGCTGTTGATGTCTGGGTACATTTCATGGAAAGGTGTGTATCTGTATGTCTGTACAAATTTAAAACCAAACAAAACCAACAAACAGCTTTCAGGTGGTTTGGACCAAATGTTTAAAACAAATTGTCTAAGTGTGTGAATTTGTCCTAAAACAGTCCCACACTGGACAAGCTCTGGTAACATCTAAAACAAGCAGGAATCCTAAAGAAAGACAGAAAACAGACTTCTTTACTTTTACAACAAACCATCCTGTCACATAAAGTAGCACCAGCTCCTCACAGGATGACAGTCGTGCCCATTTAATCTTACAATCTCTGTTGTGAATGTCAGCAGGCTGGGGTACTGAGGAGGAGCTGTTGTTTCATCAGTCATCGTGTCACTATCAGCTTCACTGCAAGCTTCCTGGAGGGTTCGGCCATGATGCAAGGTTTTTGTTTTTTCACTGCTGTGTTTTTGAAGCCACCTTGGGCCACCTGGGTTTAGATGGTGGAGTTTGCTGAATTTCACTGTGGAAATTCAATAATACTGAATATCTGTGTAGAGAGAATTTAAGACACTTGTCAGATGCTCCACATCCCTTGGCTGCACAGCTTTGTTTGTGAGTTTATGTGTATGTGTGTGTGTGTGTGCGTGCACTAATCATTTTCTTTTTTTTTTTTTTGGTTTAAAGTGGCACATAAATTATCCATTGCTATCCCCCCTTTCAGTAAAGAAAAAAAAATGTATTGGACTTGTCTTTCCTCTTGTATTTCTAATAGTTTGGCTCAGTCTCAGGATCATGGAATATAGAGCATCTTTACAATTGGATTGGATGTTTCCAAAGAAGAGACAAAAGAGACTTTGATACTTTTGGAGAGTGAAGACCGGTCCTCCTGGTCCTCATCATATCATACACTCAAAGACACATCTCCAGAAGTGCTTACACAGGTACAAAAAGTGGTGTATGAAATATTCAGAGCCGCACCGCGCACAGAATCCAAGATAAGTGGATACCATGGGTTTTGATCTGGAGGCTTTTTACTTGTTATCTTTTTTTGTCTTCATGCATTGTGAACTCTCATGAAAAGTGTCTTCCATTGTATGTGCATGTACTTTTAGTCATGCAGTAGGTTTGGACACATTCCTTAAACTAAGTCATTCTCAAATGCTTCCAAATAAGAATCAAATCGACCAGGATAATTCAACTAGAGAGACTTTCTTTGTGCAGTCATACGTGTTATAACTAAAATGATGACATCATAATCATTTTCTTAATTAGTTTTATTCTATTGACCTTTCCAATAAAAAATCACATAAAATACTAAACCCTATAGTCAATTACCATCACCTTTACACACCGTAGTATTCGACCCTGGGAATGACCTTTATACACTACTAATGTGAAACTAATGTTTAAGGAGAAACAGAGTGGCACCTGAGTAATGGTTTTGTCAATATATCAAAGAAAATTAGTCCCATAATTCACTGACATGGTATCTCACCTCAAAGCGACTAAAGCATGATTTATGTTCCTTATGTTTTCTAACTCACAGAACTTGAACCAGGTTTTGGAAAGATTGCAGTCTCGGTTGAATGTTGAAAAACTTTGAGACATGATCTGATGAAATGCCTCTTCAGACAGTGCGGTGTAAACTCCATTTACCAAACTGTGTGCAAACTCACGTGTGCTGCTGTGTGCTTGACTACTTTTTGAAACAATTTGCTCCCCTCCATTTTCAATAAAGAGAGGACAGAAGTAGCTCATACAAGTAGAGACGGCTGAACACACACTTTAGAAAAAAAGGAATTACCATTTTACATGTCAGCTCCTGGCAGTGTAGGCTCGTAGGGCTGCGTGTGTCTGTGCCGTTGACCAGAAGTGGCAGGCTCATTTGTTTTTGAATTACTTTCAAGAAGCACAAACAGACCTCTGGACCTGAGCGGAGAAGGTTTGAGCTTTAAGCGCGATAAGCTGTCAAATGTGAGGATGTATACTATGTGTTCTGGTCTGCACTGTGTGAACATGTGTCTGTGTGTGTGTGTGTGGAGGTAAAGTGAGCTGTGCAATATCCCATTATTATATATATTCTCTGTATTTTTATCTCCCATCATTGTGAATGTACGTGCAGATCAATATGTAGACTATCTTGACAGGCAGTAATTGACAGAAAATACTGCAATATTAGTGGATTATTATTATCATCGTCATGCTACTACTTTGAGCAAGAGTCCATTTTAGTTGGAGGTGAGGCGCCTCACTATCAGTTCAGAAAGTATATGATCCAAATAGACTTTTCCAAAGTGGAGCAACACTGAGGAGGAATCTGCATTCTGCCTATTATCACCTACTGTTCAATTCACACTGGTGAAACTGTTTCTCAAAGGAAGACATCAAACAACAGGCACTCTAATCTGTGAAGTCAGTGATCAATACTTTGCTAAGCTACTCTGCTCATAATGAACAGTAGATTGACTTGATAAAGTTCCTCAGTGTTTCAGCTGTTACAGCCAAATGAGATTTCATATTCAACCAGCACCAGCTATTAAGGGATGAGGCTGGCAATATTCTTTTTCCTGTTCGAGTCATCAAATCCCATGAAATGACTTAAACCAACAATGAATTGATCCTATTAAGTATTGTGTGTGTATCTAAAGCCTGATGTACCTTATTCCTCTGTGCCGTAGAGCTCTATGGTCGTCTAAAAATGATTAAAAACACGTGTGAGCCCCACTGTTCCACATGTTCCATTACCATGAACACGAGCACAGTAGTTTATTTTGAGTTGATCCCACACACACCGTCTAGTGACAGTAGGATGAAGAGAGTCACAGCCGCGCTTTGAGCAAAATGCTAACGACAGCATGCTAACATGCGCACAGTGACGATGTTAACATGCTGATGTTTATCAGGCATAATGTTTCCCACATTCAGCATCTTAGTCTGTGTGCTAGCATGCATGCAACATTTACTTATTAGCACTAAACACATAATACAGCTGAGGCTGATGGGTCATCAGTCACTACCTTTGGCAGGCATTTTATCATTCACTAAAAATGGGACAAAAAGTCCCAAAAAAGTTAAAAAAGTCAGAAGATCATCAAAGTTATTATGATTGTCCGGATGGGAACATGAATGTCTGAACCAAATATAAGATAGCTGTCAGGATATTTAAAAATTGGCCTGTCACTGATAGAATCCAACATGTCTGAAAACCTCATATCAAGTCTCTATATTTGTCTTAAAATTGAGAAAAGCAAAGTATATACGACTATAGAATATGAAGTGTTTTAAAATATGCCGGTAGACTGTCCACTGTCACCATTTAAAGATTTAGAGAGAATAGAAACTTGAAACTTTTCATCCAAAATGCAGCTCTGAAAAACCGGCGGTGCCGTTTAAGAAGAGGTCACGACTCACAGTCGGTCCACAGGAATCCTAAATAGATTTCTCCAAATAATTGGCATGTAAAGTTATTAGCAATGCTAGCGTATGCTGTCTATGTCCCCTGTAATGTAAATGAGCTTGAATTAAGTAGGATACCCTCTAAAAACCTTTGTGTCATAACGGGGCACATCCTCTTACAAGATTTAGAGTCACAAAGGAAGGAGGAGCTGAGCCTTTGAAAGCAGGAGTCATATTTTTTTGGAGGAAAAGTGCTGAGGCAGACTCAAAGAGAAGTTTTAGTTTATGAATATGAAAAAAATCTAAATAATGTCTCTAAAACAATATGATGGAATCAGTGGTGAGAAAGTGAGAAACTGATGACTGTGCTAAGATTGCTCTTCATAATCGAATGTGTGTCTATGTGTGTGTGTGCAGTTTGAATTCCTGTGCCTGCTGAGTGAGTAAGTGTGTGTGTGTGTGTGTGTGTCCTTGCATAAAGAGAGTGTAAAACATACTGAGAAAATATCCCTAGTCATTGCTTGGCTGAGGGGTGTTGGATTTGTGTTTATAAAAGGCTGGAAAACAATGATGTCTGCTTTGTATTCGCTTATCTGTGACTCTGTGAGGCAATTACCGAGAGAGAGAAAGAAGCTACCGAAGAGAACAGTTATATGAATCAGTGACAGAGGCAGGGGATGTGAAATCACTCATTACTGGCAGATGGATATTATGAAAGTGTTTTGATGAAATGCTCTGAGGTGATGTACCGCACATTCTGGCAGCCACATTGGAGATCCTTCTCAACATACACATGTCATAGCCACAATCATTTATTCATGTGCCTTTAACGGCGCGAGATGCCGGGAAAGAGAGAGAAAAGTGTGTCTGGGTTAGGATAAAGGATAAAGATGGCAATATTCTATTTTTTTTCTTGTGACTTCATCACTCTGTGGCTTTCAGACCCAAACCCAGTGGTTCCTACTGAAGATAGAAATCTTGAAGGGGGACATACAGTATTATTCAAACTGCACTTTATAATACATTTTAACATAAATGTGTGTCCCTGATGTATCTGGAGACTCTCAAACTATGAGAAAAGACCATCCTCTCTCTTTTTCTCCTGCTCCCTGTTTTAGTAAATCTCTGTGGACACGCACATTTGATCCTTCCATGTGATGTCACACACACAAGGGTCTGTTGAACATGTGACCTCCTTCACCGGTCCTGCCCACTGGAAAACTGACTCCATCTCGCTGTCCATCATTGCTATGTAGCTAAGCTGGTTCTGGTAATAAGATGGCAATTCTGTGTGGTTCTATGGAAGTGAAGACCCGGCGAATGTACTTTATTTTAGATGAACTTGTGACGGAAACGTCCTTGTGACTGCAAAACATGACTGTTGTATGTGTGTGTATTGTTGTTTCACCCTGGACTGCTTCCTTATTGAGGGCTGTGAATGGCTCGAGCTCAAGGATTGTCCATGACCAAACTTCAGACTTGGAGTTTTACCCTGTTTTACGTCATTTTGTTGTTTATTTGGCAAGTTGGTATGTTGAAGTTGGCTTTAGCGTGTTACTTGGCAGCGGCATTAATGCGGAGGTTAGTGGGTGGTGTCCGCTCATATGAATACGTTTTTTTTTTTAACAGAAGCGAATAGTGTGTTTGATGGGAACTATTTTCAGCTGTGAATTTAATGTGTTAGTGAGTATTTCCTGGAGCAGGACAGTGTAAGTGGCCCCAGTGTACCAGTGTGGCTCAATGATGTGATTTTAATAGTTTCTGGGGGTCCAAGCGACAGCGCTGGGCTGTGATGCAATTTTGGAGTACCCACAGTACAGTGTAGGTCCAAAAAGACCTGAGAGCCACAAACACCCCAAAACCACTCTTTGTATTATCAGAATTAGAGCCAGTAGGTTTGATAAAATGTCTCATGTAGGTAGTCTCTGCTTGTCCTAAAATGAGAAAGCCTGAGACTGAAAGATTACTCTGCATGAATGGGGAACCATCTCTGAACACGGTATTCAGTTCTCTTTGTATAACGATAGAAACTTTCTCCAACAAATTAACTGACTTTGTGCCAAGCAGCACTTCAGTTTTGTTTGTTCCAGTTACGTGAGAGTCAAACATTATATAGAAGAACTGCAAAAAAGAAGTTCCTGCTATCCACTGCTTTACTTTTTCTTAGAAAGACTAGTTGGTATTTGCTAAAAAATAAAAAAAGCACAACTGTGTATTTGGGCTTCACATGGAGCTCCATCATCTGTCCTTGAGGTACCCGTTTTTAGTATGATGCGGTGGTCTTAAGTGACACTAGTAATTAGCAAGAGTAGGATGAAGCATGGCTTTGCATCGAGCTCCATGTCCTGCCTTTTGGGTACCAATTCTCACCACGCTCCGGTGAACAGTGATGATGATGATGCTGAGGAAATGAAGTGACAGCTGTGTGGTGATCATTCCAACATCCCAGCAGTATCTTAAACCTGCCCTCTGGATCTTTTCACAGTGGATAAGCTCTAAAATGAGCCTCACCTCCGGGGTCTCAGCCCCACTGCTGCTCCAAAGCTCCGGGACGAGACGTCTGAAGTCGACGGCGATGTCTGAGGGAGATGCTGGTAGTTAGCAAGAGGAGCAGGGCTGCTTTGTGTCTGCAGCCCTCAAGCCTCAAGCAAGACGACTCTTTCTACAACAAGCTTCATGAAGCTGCGCTCAGAATCCATACTTGAAATGTTACTACTTTAGTAATAACTTACCCCAATATCACATATCAATCAAATCTAAAATGTGACTGTCTTTAAGGAGTACGATGACATCCTGAGTAATCTTTGACCATGTTAGGAAATAGAAAATGTGCAGACACGCTTATGTTAATACATTTTTATGTTAATACATTTATGCTTTATTATCATGAAGTTTTAGCCTGATGCAGGACTGTGTGATAGCTGCTGTGACCTTTACACAGACCAAAGAGATGTGTGTTGGTATAGGATGTATCAGACTGTGCTTGCATTGTTGAAATAAAGAAGAGTTCGAGAAGGCCTTGAACGGTGAGAAGCCAGGACACCTGCGCTTCCTACCAACCGCCCCTGCAAGGAGGAGAGGGAGCAGGGTGCGGCGGAGGACTGCTGAGAGGAGGAACTTTGCTTATACATGTTGCATATATGCTTGAAAGACACTGAGACCGCTCAGTGCAGATGTAGATCTTTGCCTGTACTCATTGCTTGTTGCAAGTAAAATTTTGAACTGAGATCTCTGTCTCTGAGAGTTTATCTTGTGTGTTGGGAAATTAATGGTACGAACTAACAGCGAAAATACAGTTCTTATTTTAAAGAAATAATTTCCTGACAGACCACATATATTGCAGCTATATCTTATGATGTATGTTGAGACTGGATGATAATATATGTTTGTTCTATGTGTGGATTGTGTGCTGCATGTCTATTTTAACCCTTTAACCTTCTGCTCAACCATATGGTAGAGCACATTTTCACTCACTATATCTTATTGAAAACATGTTTTACTTACGACATCTCAACCGTTTGGTAGAGGCCAATATTTCAAAAAATGTGGGGTCTGTTCATAAAAAAACATTGATTTTTGTAATTAGTGCCCCAAGGAAATAAAATATATAAAGAAGAAATTTTTTCATTGCTTTTTTCTTGGTGAGGACGTTAAAGGGTTAAGGCCCTTTAGGCAGCTTGGGAATTTTTTGTGCTGGTTTTGTGCTTTTAGAGTCTGCAGCCAGTTTTGAGTCACCTGGTTGTAACATGTCAAATACTACCTACAGTGCTAATCCTTCTACGCCAGTCGCTGATGATTGTGAGCTAAATCCTCGCTGGTGAACCCTCTGATGACAACATTTCCACCCTCAGCTATGCTGAAATTAATGATGCCATTTTTATGCCTGAACATTAAAGCTGAACCAGATTTGATGACATTTGGACATAGAGTAGAATTGTAATTACAGGACATTAAAGGATACGCTTCTTTTACGTCTTTAAGCCGATCTTATTGACATCAAAGATTACATTACACATATAAATAATATACTACAGTTCATGTACTGTTCTTACAAACCTGCTAAAAGCTAAGGGCTTTTATTGTCGTCCAAGAAGATAGTTATAGAAAGATATGTGAGGCAGACACTGGTGTTTTTCGGTAATCAAAAAAAAGATTTACCATCATGATTATACAATAGATGTGATGCAGTTTTATTGATACCATATTGCAAAACTGGTATTGTAGTTTTCAACTGGAAGATCTTTGCTTCGATTGGATAATAGGTACTGTATCACTTAAAGGTCAGATTAGTTTTACAGTTTTTCTGTGTTTCACTGCAGAGTTTTATTGGCCAGGCTGTTCTCCCCCCAGAATACATTGCTTTGCATAAAAATAGTCACATAAAGAAAACAGTATTTGCAGCTACAGCGCAAAAAATACTTGGCTTTAAAACCCACATTGTTTATCCCATCACAAACACTATCTGTGTCTACATGCGACACTGAGGTTCTTGTCTATTTCTAAAAATACTGCCAATGTGTGCTGAGTTTCAGGCTTCACGTTGTGTCCCTCTTCTGTTTTCTTACCTTTTACACAATGGGTTTACCTGTAAATGTGCCACACAAAGTTTGACTTGACTTTACTGGCTGGGAGAGGAGGTAAAACTTTGCCATGGCCTAATATATCAGTGGCACACAGACACAGTCTTTTGAGCTACTGGCTCACAACCCAGGGCTGTATTGTCTTTACAGCCAGGCCAAACCTGACCGGAGTGTGACAGAGCCAAACTCATCACAATCTGGCTTCAGCTAGCCACGACCCCACAGATAACGGTCAGTCTGTATTCCTCCTTTGTTTAGTTTGTGGATAAAATGTAGCATCTCATTTATACCACATCTGCACATTATAAAAGTATTATAGATCTGATCGAACTGACTAAACATTATATTCTATATGTTCTCGGTAGGATTTTATTGTGTTACTATCAAGTCTTCACTGTTTCCAGAAAAACAGTATGCCTTCTGGGATATTAAAATGTGTGTTTGGAGAAACTAAATGCTGGTAAAATAATGACAAACTGTCAGCGGTCTGGCTGTTGTCGGCTGCTTCTCTGCAACATGTGCTCATTATTTTCAAATCCTGCTGTTGGCTGGTTTGGTTTGGCTAATCAGTGAAGATCCAAACCAAACCGCACCACAGCACAGCTTACCTCTGCCAGACTAAACTCAGCTAATTGGAGCCAAGCACTTCCTGTCAAGCACATAAATTAATTTATTTTCCAGTTTATTGCCTCATGATGAGAGCAAAATTAGTTTAGCTATAGATAGATGGATAGCACATTGATTTTAAATGAAAAAGTCATGTCGTGTGCGTGTGTGTGTGCTTGGGTCTTTAAATACAGTGCATACTGATGTGTATGTGTGTTCAGACATGCTGACTCAGCAGTGAGAGACCACTTTATAGGTGCTGTCACTGAAAAATACAACCCACCCCCCACCCGCACACACACACACACACACACACACCCGCACACACACACACACACACACTTTATAAAGTCTGTTCCTCCTCTGCTTGTCATCGTGCAGTCTCTCTCTGTCCCTGTCCGTCTGTCTCCTTCAAAACAAAAAGTCAATCTTCTTTGAATGGTGAGATGCAGCAGATATAGATATAGGTAGATGTCCACATATGCAGTGTGCTGAGAAATGTTCAGATATGAATAATGTGCGAGTGACATGACTGTGTGAGGGACTTGGCTTTTTAACCTGCAACAGCGAGACTTGAAAATCTACCTGGATACTATAATGAGTCCACAAGAGGGCTGACCTTTTAAACAAGTCAACATATGGCATACTACACCTGTCTGTTTCTGTCTGGCTCACACACACAGCAGACTGCCAATGTGTGTGTGTGTGTGTGATCTTGTCTGTCTCCAATAGTGACCAAACAATTGTACTAGAATTAAGTTTTTAAAAACATAATAACACTTAGTGTTTGGACCTTTTATGGTTCTGGTATATTTTATGAATGAAATGTGCAGCGGTCCTCACAAGTATCATAATGCAATTAATGTGTTTGTGGACACAAGTACTAAAGGTACCAATTACGAGGCGATCTGCCAAATGGAGCACATTGCAAATCTGTGTGTGTGTGTGTGTGTGTGTGTGTGTCTTTGAGGTGCCCCAAAGGTATCAAATATTTGCAAGCATGCCAAACTGAACATATTGTAGATTAGGGAGGTGGAGGGGGCCTGAGCGATCACTTGGCAACAGTGTGTCTCCATCACCTCCAAGGGAACAGATAACAAAGATGTTCAGCTCACAAGAAGAGAAAAAAAACAATCACACACACACGCACACACACACACACACACACACACACACACACACACACACACACACACACACACACACACACACACACACCCTATCTCTGCCTTCTTGGAGTTTGACGTACTTGGTCTACTTTTGTTTTCATTGCACTTTTTTATCACCAGGATTAGCGTCCCCACATCCTCTGTTAAAGCGTTCTGCTTGACACCGGCGCTGTGTAACTTTAGGCTGCTTGTCATTCAGATGAAGATTTACATATCGAAGTTGGTCAATGTGAAGTCAAGTGTGACTTTTTTTAGATAAAATGTACATGTTAGTGAAAACGGAGCATGTATTTGTCAGGTAGGTTACAAAAAAAACGTGGAAAAGAATTAGAAAAAAGGTGATGCATTAAGGATTTAAGACAACTAATCATACATCCTTCTTACAAAGGTCTTACCTGACAAATGTTGTCATAGTTCGTCCACAGTCGTCACGTCCATGTGCACACATTCCAAACTCCCTAACTTTTCATGTCATGCTCCTTGCGTGAGTGAGAAACATCCCACTGTGAGATGTTTGAGAGCCAAGGCATAATAATTAGACTAGTTTAAAAGTGAGCATTTTACTAGACAGCAGGAATGTTTTCACTATATTTACACTGAGACAGAATGTGGAGGAACAAATGCATGTAACGAGAATCTGGGAACGTGCAGGATTTCACAGTAGCTTTCACAGTAGCCCACAGTAGTGGCTGTCACGGGACTGCAATGACCTCATCTTGTGTTTAAATAATTACAACAATTGATAGAGTTGGGTATGTGTCAGACAGAGCAGAGACCCAGCAGCGGGGGCCGGTCTTCTCGTCACTGTCGTGGACTCGTCCTCCAGCAGTCAGGCAGAGCATTCAGGTGTTGTGGGGGAGAGGTTTTGGAGGAGGGATATTTTCATCTGGATACTTTTAGTTACTCCAGTGTTGCAGACACCATTTTTTGGTGACTGATGGTGACACTTTAATGCAGACTGCTGTAAATCTGTCTCTGTAAATGAGGTTGTACTCCATGTATCCAAACAAGACTGAGCCCACAGTCATGCTACATTTAGCAGGGATTTGAGCTGAATGCTCAGTAGGTTCATGGGAACTAATTGTTGTTTCGGGTGATGATAGTGCTGGATGAAAATCAGTAAACTTCAGTTTCTGAAGATCATGTTTTGATCATTGACAAAATTTCCATCCAGCAACGGCTCTGGCTTAGCTAAACACTGAACTGACTGAATTTAAAGTGAAGCACATTATAGATTATCAGTCTTTTAAAAAATAAAGATATATTTAACATTTTGGTAAGAGAGTTTTCCATTGGCCCTTCTTATAATGCCAGTGTTCCACTGTACTATACAAACTTGTGCTGTAGCTTGCATGTCATATAGGCACGCAGTGTGTTATCAATAGGACTGAAGAGTGTGGACCTAACTGGACCCTACTGACATTTGCACATACATTCACATGCTATTTAATATGCCGCAGCTCAACAGCTAATCTAATGTTAGCATGGAAACAGCGCAAGATGTATGCTCATGTTTGTAGCTTAGATAAACAGGGGACTTTAGCAGAAAGCTTCTGTGGTTGTGCTTGTGTTGTGTAGCTGCTGTCTGGGTCGCTGTGACCGTCTGCTCTGTCTGTGATATAACACATATCGAGATAAAGTATCCATCTATGTAGACGAAAACTGGTATTCCATTGGATTAATGCAAACATATTATGATGGCTCTATTATGGAATCAAAAAAATAATAATTTAAATGAAATCTTGTGGTTTCAGAGTTTCTCTCAAAGGAGAAAACAGGATGTGGCAGACCAAAAACAACGCATTGTAATTTCAGTGGGGCTTTAATCAAGTGAGATCATCCCATGGGTTTTTTTTTAACGTAACAGTTGGGTTGGCTCGTCTGTTCTCATAATTAGCATCTTAGGCTGATAAGTGTGTGTGCTTTTGAAATAAAAATCTAAATGTAGCATAAAAAAAACACAAGAAAAATGGCTGCCAACACCGCTAATCCTCATGGCTGTGACTATCTCCCTGCCTGCTCTCTGCTGTACCAAGTGATACCATCGAACATACTTGCATGTCGTCATACCAATTAAGTTGTTTAGTTTTCGATTTTCTAGATGCTCAATCTCTCCGGTAGAGCAGGATTTTTCATGGCCGAGGCTGGCCACTGAGACTGATCCGGTGGTGGAGAGGCTGATGAATATCCAAGAGGTTGTTGGTGACTGGCAATTCAGCCTGCAGCTATGCACTGATTCAGGGGCAGGGCACAGACTGGTGTACGTGACAGTGTACACCTTGTGTAAAACTACAAAAATATTAAAATCACATACCATAATTTACACCTTGAACATTTTTTTTTTCAGAAGTTCATTATGATTAACGCACAATTTGTCTTGGCTCACGCCCTGACTGCTCATTTCCTGAAACAGGACTCTTGTAACTTCTAACTTTAAAAGACCTGCCAAGTGTCAACAGATTAGCTCATTGTCTGTTGTAGCAATTTAACACCACCACATGAGTCAGTGGAGATGTTACACATTGAGGAGTAATGCAGGAAAATGTGCAGGATGCCGTCGAGCCAGGATGCCATACTGAAGGTTATACGGGGGAGAAACTCCATCTGCACAGTATAACGGCATTAAAATACAGGTAAGGTGAAAGAAAACGATCAGCAAATTCTAGACAAGGAAATCTCATTCTCTGCCTCAAGCTAGCCCAGATAACCCTGCCTGTGCAAGTGTGTATACACACACACACACACACGCCGTGTTAATAGAGTATTATCTTGGCTGTAAGCTCTTAGATTTTCATGCTGAACATTTAGCTTGCCTATTAATACACTTTAATAGGGGTCAATGCTACTGTGTCGAGGGAAAATACACACACAGATGTGCAAACGCTCACAGTTTCTGCTTTCAGATCCAATAACTTGCAGACACACACACACACACACACACAGACACACACACACGGACACACTCAATACTCTGTGGTTAATTCTGCCTTTACTAGAGAATGAATCAGGTTAAAGAATGTAATTAACTCATAATAGCCCCAACCACACTGCCAATTAACATGATGTGTTTATGTGCACATAAGTTATTGAGCTTTCCTAAGTGGCTGCATTACAAAAGAACACATAATATGTTGTGTACGTACACGTAAATGCCACTCATGCATTTGGTTTTGTGGGTGTACCCCTGTGATTAGGGGTGTGTGTGTGTGTGTGTGTGTGTATCCTTCCTGGCGTGTGTGGATAAATTAATAGATTCTTTTCCTTAGTTGGGGCGTATTGGGAAATTAGAGTTACAAAATTAAGTGTGATTGCCCTAAAGGCCTTCTCCATTATTACTTAACAGTGTTCGCAGTATAGACAGCCTGATAATGGTATACACGGGGCAATGAGGCTAAATGTAGCTCGAAGAAAGAAAGGAAAAAAGAAAACAAGAGACGGGGAAAAGATCAAGAAAGATCTGAAAAGAGGACTAAACGGTCAGTCAGTCGGGCAATCTGTCAGCCAGTCAGTCGGTAAGGCTGTCACTCTCTGACAGTGTGGAACAGAGCACATTACAGCAGCAGAGGCAGAGTTTGTTGATCTCAGTGAATCAGATCTCAGCTGCCGTCCGGCTGTTTGCTGCCTGCTGTCAGTCACTTTCTCCAAACACAACTTATTTTTCGGTGCAGTGCAGTGATGGCAGACGTGGAGACAGGAAGAAGAGGCAGGATTACACACACACACTGTCCAGAGTTCATCAATCAAACAGCGGTGCTTTGCATTACTGGCTGAATTTCAAGGCTGCGTGAAGGCTATATGAAGATATAGTCCTGGAATGAATTTCAAAAAGGTATTGATATACTGAGGAATAATTTCACGAGAAAATAAGGCACTAGCTGGCACGCAATCCGAACTGCATGAGCTAGAACAGTTCTAGGAAGACAGAAAGAACACCCTCTACTTCCTCTTTGATTAGTTTGAATGAAGTCAAGTGGAAAGGTATTCATTGTGCTCACATTGTGATTGGACCCTAATGTGCAAATTACTTCGTTGGGGGAGGCTGACTTGTCAACGAAAGTGGTGCATGATGGGCAAGGGAAGCAAGGCTGCTGTCTGAGCTCTACCTCTCTTTCCTTTTGCGGCTGCTATTCTGTAGCTTTTTTTAGCGAGCAGAAATATGTGGATTTTCTTAGAATGAGTTCACACTGTACATATTGCATTTATACCTGGCTGAGACCTGGCAGATCCACTCGGATTCCAATACCAACGCGTCATGCACGGATTTACACCTGAGTTTAACACACATGTGTGTGTATCCAGATTTCCAGGCACAGATCGTGTGTTAATGCCGGGCTTAAACGCTTCCAAGTCGTCCTTAATGTTCTTTTTGTTCCACCTGCTCAAAGGGGACAGAGCCAAGAGACTGACTGAAAGGTTCCTCTGTTTAATTCATAAGTACAATAAAAGACAATGACAGAATAAATAACATTAACACCTCCGTAGATACCTCCATAAATAAGTGCAAGTGGGTGTTTCTGGATCCTTCCAGCAAGTTCTCGCACAACTTGAAGGTTAATGTCAAATAAAGAGAGCAGAAATAACAAATCTCTCCGTATGTAGCTTTAAATAATAAACGTAATTCAACAACAACAGTAAATAGAACATAATTGGGGTTTTTTTTTTTTTTTTTTAGTCGGTGTATGTGGGATTGCCTCAAAATAAACTGCAGTATCTTGTTCATCATAATGAAGGAACATGTCACCCAGTGCAGCACTGTGGCGCACTGATGTGTTTTTAATAGCTTCTGGACAGAAATGGAGCTCTGTGACACAGCAGAAGAATATATCTCTGGCTATGGATATACAGGCGGCACTTGTTAGTAGGATACATGCATTGTTGGACTTTTCGTACCTCTGGTATTGGTTGAAAAATATAAATAATCTCCAAACTTGTGTTAAACTCAGAATACAAATCAAGACTCTGTCTAAACAGAACATGCTATTTAGACACTGTGTGCAAATGTGATAGGAAGGATCTCACCTTACTTGCACACATTCAGTAAACTGGCCAGTCAGTCTAATGGCAGTGTACCAAGCCAGTCGGTTTCTACTTACCAGTTAGTGAGTAAGTCAACAAACAGTTGGTCAGTGAGTCAGTGATTTAGCAATTCAGTCAATTAGTCACTCTCTCATTCTCTTAGCTAGTCAGCAATTGCCCGAGACACTCAGCCAGTCAGCCAGTCCACTTAGTGAATCCATTTTCATTATTCTACATGAATGTTTCCTCCTCAGCAGTGTTAATCGTGTTAGTGTGCTGAATATAGAACAGTCAGGGAGCCTGCCAAATGCTAATAACTGTCCAAAGTCTGAAAACACACACCAGCTCAGACAGAGCCGAGAGAAAAACAGGAGCAGAGCGAGGTCTCGGTTTTTTTTTTTGTCCTTTTCTTTTTTTTCTACGATGATGTGCACGCGTCGTGAACGAGAAACTCAAAGTTCAAACTAATTAAGTGAAATAACGACACAGCGAGAGAGGTAGAAATGTACAGTAGCTGATAACGTCATGACATGAAATCGTACATGCACACATCATACAACACAGATGGTAACGCATTTGGTTCTCTGAGCATCACATTGCTAAAGAGCAGCCTCACACACACACACACACACACACACTCACTCATTCACACACACACACACACAAACACAGATGTGGCTGGCAGGGGGCATGTATTGGAAACAACTTGAGGCTTCTCTTATTTAGTTGTAGCCACCCAAGGCGATGCACACAGAGGCAAATACACACACTCTTATTTAGTTATGCCACCCAGGGCGAGACTTCGACATAACATCTGTCCAACATTTATCTGCCCCGACGCAGCCTCTCAGCGAGAGATGGATGAGATGGAGGAGAAGGGGGGAGAGAGAGGAGGATGAGGATAATGAAGAAGGGGAAGAAATGAGGATGACGAAAGGCACGAGAGGCTGATGAGTGGAGGGGAGAGGAAAGTGAGGAAGAATGCAAGGGGGAGGGATAAAGGACAGAAGGAAGGCTAAAGGAGAATAAGAGGGGGGGGGAAAGGAGCCGGATGAGGATGAAGGGAAGTGGGTAAGAAAATAAAGGTAGAAGAATGGAGAGACAGAGAGAGGAAGACGGAAATGAAAGACAGGCAGCTGAGGTTTGGTCAAGAAACAGTCTCTTGCTGCCAGTTTGGATAAAATTCCTTCTTTAATCCAAATAATGAATTTCCTGGTCTGCTAGTTTGGACAGAGGCTTTTTATTGTTATTCCTGGGCAAATTACCCAGAATATGTTCCGAGAGACTTACTCTTTTGAGTTTTCCGTTTTAGTTTTGCCTGATTTATCTCAGTATTTTCAAAGTTTTGATGGGAGAGTTTATAGTAACTCCACTCGAAGAATTAAGGAAGGAACTATGAAAACTAATAATGTGACATGCCAAAATAATTAGAGTCGGGTCTTCGTGTCTGTGGTGCAGACGCAGGCCCAGTCACAACACTAAATCTCCCTCTGACTGAGTCTATTTCGCACAGATTTTTCGGAGAGAAGGATTCTACTGTAGGATTATTGGTAAATTGCCTGAGAAAGGAAGACAGCTGTACTCCAAATGAAGATAAGTTGTCCTGACTGTGGGATTCACAGTGTGTCTGTTTGTACCTTCACATTTTATTTTAGCTGATTACCCTCCAAAGCTTCCTCTTTCGGTCTGTTCTTTTTCTACGTGGTTAAGCCAGCTCTGGAAATCAGGCTAGTGAGGAATAGCGTGCTGCTGGTCAGCAGTTGTTCCTCCACTGACGAAGCGGTGAGGCCCAACCTCTGGTTTTCGCAAACATTATGAAGTTGTTATTGCGATCATGTTTAATTAGCTCATTTCCAACAAATTAGTGTCCAGCAGTCACGGAGGAACATTAGCATTCATTTAAAACCACGTTTCTGACCACCTGAAGGATATCAATCCAACATTCACTCTCTTTTTACCCCCCGTTTTGGTCGCCACCAAGTCCTGAGGGAAATGTTTGGCTCTGTGTCATCGAAATGCTTCATCTGGTGGAACAACTAGTTGCTAACACCTGCGTAGCATTTGGTGCTAGGCAGGTAGTGTACACACACACAGGTTTACAGAGCTTTTTCACTGAGACCTGCTGTGGAGGACGTTTGAGGGCCAGAAAAACCAAAACAATACCACAAAATAGATTAAAGCCCTTCATGAAGCTGAGAGCTGCAGGTGGGAGTTAATTCCATGTGGGTCTGTCACTCTGGGCAACCCCTTTTTACATTATACACGGGCGTTTAATCCGTTGTTTACATATAAATATTGATTAAGGCAGCTTGAAAATGTCAACTTTAATTGTTGGTCGGAGACGGAGTGCGAGAAAAGTTGCTTTACGTTGTGGTTTAAATGCAAAAGAACACGCCGGAGGATGAGTTGATGTAGATTCTGGAGAGATCAGCTTGTTTAAACCCACGATAACTGCTGTGCTACAAGTTTTACTACAATAAAAAATGAGAAAGTGTGACGCTGCTCACCCTACATCCACATAAAAATTAATTAATATGGCTGGAAATGCTTAATAAAACTCCTATGATTCCAAGTTTCTGACTGTAACCTTTGAAGACTGCTTTGTCATTCAGAATACATAGTAAAACCAAGCCAGAGGCTCCGCTAGCTCTTTACAGTGACACTTATTAATGCAATACATTACTACTGCGAATTTAGCACACATGACACTTTGTATATCCACACAGTCTGAACGGCCAGTCTCTAAAATGTCAGACGTCACACAGTGTGTGTGTGTTTGATTACATTTAACACTGTCCTCTCATGTCTTTTATTCAACGTTTTTAATGTGCTTGTTTTGTAAATGTGGCCGATGGGTATAATTAAGCAATAAATCTCACTGTTTTGTCAATTAGACGTGTGACCATCTGGTATTTAACAGCCTGCGCTGCCTGTCTACACATTCATGGTATCATTGACGATGCTGAATGAATGTGTGTCTGTGTGAGGGCAGTAATATGCTCTCGTCTGTCTGTGAGAGCCTTGAACTATAAGGAGCATCGCATTTACATTTTCTCATCAGTTCATGTAGGAGGACTACATCAAGCAGACTAACTGATGCAGTGGCTCTTTAAAGAGTGATTTTTATATACTGTGGTGCTCTTTTCTCAATGCAGAATACTACTGAGCGTGAAACCACATTCATTTAAATTAATAGAAACACTGCAACAGTGAAAACTTAACTGCTTGGCCGGTGGACACGTTATGTACTTTTATTTTGCATAACCGATCACAATAGTTATCCTTCCAAAGATTTGACCTACTTTATAAGCTGAACAAAAATAATGAAATACCTTCACGCCTGACTGGTGCAGCAGCAGAGAGCCGCTCACAAACTCATGTTATGGATTTCTCTTGGAATTTGAGTTTAATGTTTTCAGTAATGTTTTTTTGAATCATTGCCTTGGGTAAGTAGCCATGCAATACTCATTGCCATTATTGCAACTAGAAATATGAATACATTTAATGCAGACAAATTTCTCAGTGTGAAAGAATGTAATTTGATGTTGGCTCCAGATTGGCATCTTTGAGTATATGAGTTTTTAATTTGAGTTTAAAGAGTAACTTAACACTATACCCCTCTTTTTAAGTTAGTAAATCATGTGCGTCACTTTATTATACAATTAAATGATTGTGGTCTCACTCCAACAAGTCTGCCAAATTGAATGACAACTTTGTCATTTGTCAGTGTCAGTGCCAGGATGACATGTATAGACCTAAGTGTTTTCTGATCTGACAGCACTATCATCAGGGTGACATCACTTTCAAGAACAAAACTGATGCTGTGGTCAAGGTTTAGTTCGGTTTCAGCACCAGAGCTGCTTGTTAGGGGAGATAGATGAAATGAGGATAAAGGGACATTAGTTGTCATCGCTACAACAATAAAGTCTTGGTTACGGTTATGAAACAATTGTGGACATGACTACAAGAAGCCAGTTTTGACTCGTGGGTTGGAAACAGAATGTGAACAGCGGTGTTGTTGAAGTCGGGCATCTTGTTGCCCCATCCATCCACCCACCCTGACCTCCCCGCAAACCAGACTTTATCGCTCTGTAACAATGTCGCCAGACCTCCTCCATTGACTAGAGTCACCGCCACTGGAATGTGAAGTTGCTGAAACTTGCACTTGCAGAAATTCAAGTGAGCATTAGTCTACTTGTGCTTTCTTGCTGTTACAATGAACATTACAGATAAGGAAAGTCTCCGAAGTTTGTAGTGTTCGTCGCAATGCAAGTTCTGATTCTGTCCTCGGGGACCTCTGCGCTGCATGTTTCCCCGCTCAGACACACCTGATACAAATGAATGGGTTGTTATCACGCTTCTGCAGAGCTTGAACATGCATCTAAATCATGCAGGACAGTGGTACCCTGGGAGCAGAATTGGGAAACACTGCTATAGATCAAATAAAATATTTTTAAAAATATGTGGTTTTTAACTCATAATGCATGCACCCAAAGTACAAGGCAATGTCACAGTCACTGTGAAGAACTCCTCAAATCAAAATATATGACAACAGACTTTAGCTGCTGATGTGCGCTGCTTTCTGTTTCATTCGTCCTGACTGGCAGGTAGTGGAAATCCAGGCATTACATACCTGATGGTCATCCAGAACTGACAGAGCCATAGTTACAGATAGTCTTTTCTAAAGTTGTATTTTGAAGTGTAAGACTGGCAGGAGTGGGTTTACAGTCATGCGACAGCGAAATGTGAGCATTGGCTCCTCTGGTGTTGCCAGCTGTAATGACTAAAACTGAGAAGTACAACTGGAAACCATGGCTGAAATGCATTGGATGAAATAGAGGTATGATGGAGCAGTGCACTGTCAGAGCTGCAGGGTGTCAGTGGTCATGGGGTAACTGGGTTAAGTTGCCCTTTAAGTGTATTTAAATGGTTTAATTTGTCATACTGAGCTGGACCCTTTCAGGAGGCGTACGGGGACATGCCAAATTTCTAAAAATGGACTCTTAACATTTTCACCCCAGCTGAAATAATGAGATTACACAGATTGTCATTTGGGAGGATGGATTCAGTCCTGTGTTGGCTCAGATTTATTTTGGCTTCCTTTCACTTTTGTTCTGTTTTTTTTTTAATGGAAACTGTCCATTTGCATGTAGAAATTAATGAGACTGGTAAAGTTGTGTTTGATATACCTTTCAGAACATGGGACCCAAAGATTCTCCAGTCTTCAGCTCACATCAGCACAACATGGATTTATTCACATTTGAGTTGGCGTTAACTTTTCTCAATTGTCAATGAGTCAACCAGAATGCTGTGTGACTAAAAGCTAAAACTGTCCTCACAGAGAGGAACCACAACCAGTTCATCACCACTAAACATAAACTGGGGAGGCAACAGTTATAAAAGAATAAGTCATGACTTGAACATTGCTGGTTTTAACCCCTTCAGTGGGTGCCCATGTGCAAGGTACAGACCTGCCAACTACTCCAGAGCTCTTAGAATAAGATGGACGTTATGTTAAACCAACAAAAGTATATAAATGAGTAAAAACAGGAAAAACCAAAAGACTGAGGCAAATCCTGTACATTGACCGAACAGCAACAGCCACTTCATCACGCTGCACTTTGACTTTCGCTGGACTACAAGTGAATATTTCAGCAGCTGTGTCAGATAAACAGCTGCCTCTGTCTCTGCAGTGTTTGCTGTGTTGCTCGTCAAAGTCCTAACATAGTGATGTTGATTGTACTGACAGTTTATCGAATAGCTGTCATATTTTCTCACTGTCTGTGTCTGGGATAATGATGGAAAACAACATGTGGATGAGTGCAGGTGGAGGAACAAACACACACACACACACACACACACACTTAAAGACACAAGTCCGTTTCTGTCTGTTCTATTTCATTTGTTCTCCTTTGCTCTTACTGGGCCTTCTCTGCCTCTTGAAATGAGGAGCATTGATCAATAAATGAATAAGAATAAGACAAATTCATAACACTAATTCCAAACTCTCTCCCTTGCACACACCCACACACACCACACACATGCAGTTTACACATGCTGCACTCAATAAAAGACAACTGTTATTGTGGAAATAGGCACGTGGACACCACCAAAACAGAGATGACTAAAAGTAACACATTTTTATGAATTTATTCAGATGAAGCATTCGTCTTTCAATTCCTGGTTAGATGTTCAGAAGCTCAGCAGCCTGCCAGTTATGAGCAGCTGCTTATATATCATCCCTTTGGACACATTCTTAAGGATTTGCAGAAGTATGACATGAATGAATGACAAGGTGTGGATAGTAAAACTATCTAAACCCCCCTGGACCATGTCACTCGTGACTTACAGTATAGTAGATATTGTTATTGTTGAACAGATCAAGAGATTGGTCAGTATACCTTACTGGTCACCAATAGGAGTCTTATTTCTTTTATGGAATCATGATGTGTGCATAGACTAGATTTTGATAGTAGTTATCTAAAAGCAATACTGGAATTAGTGTGATGATTATTTTGTCTCACTTATCTTAAGTCTTATTGGAATGTTACCATACATGCATGCACCAGAAATGTGAGGGAATAACACACACACACACAAACACACACACACACACACACACACACACACACACACGTATTAACTTGTTTTTAAACCTATATCATACTATATATGATGTCTTGATGCATGGTTGCTGAACATACCCTCAAACAAATTTCAATAATTTGCACTTGAACTTTTGTTTAAACACTTATTGAGGTGAATTCTATTCCTTTTCAATCTACGGTGTGTCTGCCCTTCAGTTCGCTATATCTGTGTCTAGACTAGAGAGGGATCGAGGGATGGAGGAAGAGGGAGAAAAAGATGAATGGAAGTGACGAGTGGAGAGAGACAAGGAGGGGGAGGTAGGTGAAAGAAGAGGGGTGGATGCTATCTATGTGTCTCTATCTTGGTTTATTCATTTATATAGGTGAGGAACCTCATCCTGGTTAAAAATGGCACCAACCTGCTCTGAGTCATGCAACAACCTGCTACATGACAAGCACTGGCAGCCGATGTCATAGTTGGGCTCTAATCCATTACTTTTTGCCCAATTCTGCTTTAATGGGAATCACAATGCTCCCACTAAAACTCTTAAATGACAATACAATGAAATAAGCTGTGGACCAAGTGAAATGTCACCACTCATGTACACATCCCGTATACAACACTGCAAAAGAAACAGCTGTGAAACCTTTTTTCTGAGCTTCACAAACACCCTCCGAAAAACCGCGTGTGAGGTGGAGTCAGCTGACTCATGCTTTATGTGCCCCAAATGCACGAGCGAGCACAATGTTTTGGTCAAAAATCAGACACCGTCTTGGGACACGGAATCCAGTTCTCTTAATATATCCACGGAAACAGCTGGGTAGTAAGGACGAAAGGAAAAAAAGGAGCACCGTCTGGTCCAACATTGTGAATATATTTATGGAAAATCTATACATACATACCATGTGCTGTTGAATTATAGATAAATTAACCTTGCAAACAGTGCAAAGGTTACATGATTTAAAAATACGCAGTAGAAGCCAAATGAGTCCAAAATAGAGTATTTTTCTGTTTCTCTGTGAACCACATGTGGCCTTAATTCTAAAGTTGTCTAATATTAGGTGTTTCAATGAAACTGAATGAATGAATTTTTATAATGAAATACATTTTTTCCAGCACGGTCTCTCTTTTCAGTCCGTAATAAAAAGAGACAAAACAAGCAGAGACTGGAGAGTCAGGGAGAAAGTTGGAGAGAGAGAGAATAATAAAAAAAAAAGAGACAAAGGTAGCGAGAGGTACTTGTAATTGTCTATAATTAATTGGCATCTCATTAATCACATTCTCATCTAACCTAGCGTCTCACACCATGTTCCCAGACAGTGAGCATGGGTGGGTGTGTGGCGTACTGTACATGAGCAAACAGGGTGTTTGTGTAGCAGCGGTTAATGAAATGGGTGGTTATCAAGGCAAACAGGCCTCATTAAGTCCAGCGTAATGACCTGTGTCGTATTTCACATCATCCTCACCCTGTCTCTCTTGGCTCTCTCTTCTTTCCCTGTCCCCCTTCGTCCTGTCCCCTTTTCTTAACTCACCACAGAGCACTTAAAGGGAAACCACAGGACATTTTTCTGGGAAAACAAAAAAAAAATAAAAAATATATCTATATATATAAAATTCTCCAGTAAACATCATCCAACCTTAGAATCATCCCTTTCACTGTGCTGCATTTTAAAATTGAAATGTTTGGCACTTTTTATTACCGGCTGCTTGTTATCCTTTTAGTGCTGTTTACATGTTCATCATCTATTATAGTCTCAATTAGCTGTGTCAACATGTACAAGTACATGTGTGAAGTGTGTCAACACAGGCATCAAATACTCGAGGTAATCCTGCCGTTGGCTGTCAAAGACAATAATGAGACTACAAGTCTAAGAGGACTAAAAGTCCTCCCGAGGCTTCAGTGTTCATTACACGCCACGATACTGAGATGTTACATTGAGCAAGCAACACATGGAGACTTTTGCTGTTGTCAGAGCCTTAGTGGGGCTAAAAATACTTGTCTAAAAACATTGTCCTGAGTGTTACACTACAGGAAAGGAACGTCCAGAGTGTGAATGTGCTCACCAGATTTTCCAGCCCACCACGGCCCTGCACAGGTTAAGCAGTTTAGAGGCTGGATGGATTAGATGACAGCATTTTTGAAGCTGCTGTGATCAATATTTTTACATCAACAATGAACCAAATGAATACATCACCTCGTTGATCACGCACCATGAAGGCCGCGTCCTTACCACAGTGACCCAGGTTCAAATCTGCCCCAGGCCCTTTGCTGCATGTCCTCCCTCCCCGCTGCCCTCGACTGACTCTACTATAATTTCAAACGAAGCATAAAATGCTGAAAAATAGTCCAATACATGTATGAGAAAGGTATCTCCCATAGTAAGGAATGCACAGATAGTATCAGCTGACTGGTGTCTTCCTCGGTTTTATGGGACGCTTTTGCATCCTTCAGCTTATTGTTGCAGATGCAGTGAGTACAAGCCCTAAAAAGCCACTGTACAAAACTTGTCCAACACTAAAGGGGCAGCAAGACCATGCTAGCAACTAGCTGGTGAACAATAATTTAGCATTTATCTGCAAGGTGGAGACCAAAAACAGAGCTAAAAAGAAGAGCTTTGGACTCAAATTCATCTGATGGACAGAAAACCAGATGCTAATGTTGTCAATGTTGCTCGTTTCAACAAATAGTTTATTGAAAGAATATCCCATATTCATGTAATATACCAGCAAAATAACCGTCTTTCATTCGCCACTTAAAGCAGCATCGAGACAAGTGAAACGATCCTGGTGGCGGTTTCAGACACAGGATACACAGAAACACAGAAAATACTAGCAAGGGGCCCAGGTGAAATATTTAAGTGAATCACACAGGGACGGACGAACCAGATGGACTGGTTGGAAAACGAATGACATTAAAATTCAAAGAAAAAGGCAGACAGGAGTGAAGTCACTTTAGGTCAGACTGTCTGAGTCACACACACAAAGATATACAGTAAGACACGCGGAGACATACGACCCGCTCACACACACACACACACACACACACACACACACACACACACACAAGAATGTGCCAGAGAACACACAATGAATTTGTCTGGCTGAAATGGAAATAACCTTCATAGAAAGATTCTTTCCCTTCTTACAAATATCCTCATTAGTCCCAGTCAGATTATGTACCACAGGAAAGATATTCAGGTCGCTAAAAGGTTACGCTGACATGCTTCATAATGCATTTCGTTGCTCTGTTACCTCTCTTCTGTCCCATCTTCTCTTCGTTACTTTTTTCTACCTCTGCTTCCACTTTTTTCTCTCCGTAAGTTCCCCATCACACCTGTTCTTTTCCTCCTCCGCCCCGCCGCTGATCTCACAGGAAGTGCGAGTAGCACACACTGATCCTGACTCACCGACTTCTGTTTGAATGCTCTCAAGCAAAGCACTTAACCTTTAATCTCTCGACTGTAGTCGTTTGTTGACTAACAGTGGAGATCCGTGGCGAAGCAAATTGGTGTTTAAAATGAACCAGCGCACTCAGCAAACCTTCTGAGGAGGAATTAAAGGAAAGAAAACACTTCAATAATCAGATAATTGAATTATTATCTGCTCAGTGACTTCCAATTATTATGATAAAAATAGATGAGTTTGTACGAGCAAATGTTATTGGATGGAGGCGGAGTGACACGTGTGTGTGGTGTGTGTGTGTGTGTGTGTGTGTGTGTGTGTGTGTGTGTGTGTGTGTGACAACAGGACTGCATTGAATAATCAGACACAACACAATTATAAATGCACACACACACACACCAACATCCTGCATACATAGACCTCACCAGAAAGGTAAAGGTTGCCTCTTGTTTGGGGCCATAAATCATGGTGTCTTTGGACACTGGTGTGTATCAGTCACACACACACACACACACACACACACACACACACACACACACACACACACACACACACACACACACACACACACACACACACACACACACACACACACACACACACACACACACACACACACGCACGTATCGTCACAAGTCTGTATCTACACAAAACCACATCTACACAATCACCAGAAAATGAGAAGAAAGTGTTAACATGAGTTTCCATCAGGCCAGTCTCACAGAAACACATGAAATGACCACGACCTCTTAACGCCACATTACACGGTCGTGGCACGTAATATGTAAAGTTGCCTGTCGGCATCACAGATACAATGCTAATGAAGAGTAAATTAGGATCCTTTGTCATGGTGGGGACAGGAGTTCCCTGGCTCAGTAACGATAGTCAGTGAGTGGCGGTAGTCAGGTGATGTAGTAATAAGAGCGACAAAGTCTCCATGGTGAGGAGGTCGGGGTGGACTGATGGGTCAAACACAAGCATTGCATCCAGGAGACCAAAAACAAAAGTCAATGTTGACTTATTTTCACTTTCTTACACAAGTCGACCTGTGTGACATACTTACTTATGTTCATTGAGTAATGTAACTTAACTTATATAACTAACATAACATTGGTCCCTAAACCTAACCAAGTAGTTATAGTGCCTAAACTTAGCCAAACTGCAACCGTCTCACAACATTAACCATGTGTTTATTATTGTTACCATGACCACAGAGGTCCAGCATGCCTGTCACTTGTACTCTTCGACAGTCATATGCAGCTCAGTTTCCATGGAGCAGGAATGTCATTTTACCACATACCACAGCACCACGACAAAATGCAGTATTAAGATCAGGTTGGTTTCTACGCACTACTGTAATGTGAGTTGAGCACATCGGCATTAACAGTAGGGGGCGCTAATTCTCCACTTGAGTGCCATCTAACCATTTCAGAAGAAGAGATGGCAATGAGATGACGTGAAGATGAAGTATTTTTTGCGATATTTTAACATTAACATCATTTTATTTATTTTTTTCGTGTTTTTTTAGTATCGTCTTTTTTTATGTTCAAAGTAGAAGATTGCAGGTGGATGAAAACAACACTTTGACTTGACACTAACTTTGCATTTTAGTACATAAAAATGCAACTCTGAAAAGATACTATTGTTACTTGTAAGATGAACTATGCACACAGTGGCATGAATAAAAGTACTTCCTGATAAAAGTAGATACTCCTTAGATGGGAAGATGAATTATGGCCTCAAAAAACAAACCACCTGGTATCGCCAATACCAGCAACACTCACAAATCTCTGTTGGCCTTGAGATGAGACAGTGAGACAGATTGTTTCTGAAGACACAAATACAGACACACACAAAGAGGAGAGACAAGATACTGTTTTTAAATCCCCCAAAGGGAGACAAACAGCTTGTTAAAGCTGTGAGGAAAGGAGTAAAGGGGAGATCCAAGAAGGCGTAGAAGGGAAAAGGACAGAAAAGAGAGGAGAGATGAGTTGGACTGAGGACAGAAGAAGAAAGAAAGCACGCAACATCATTAAGGAAAAGAGGGATATATAAAGACAAAAAGGCAAGATAGGTGGGAGAAAGAGGAAAGGAGGAAGTATGTCAGGAGAAGACAGATGGAGAGGACATTAGGGGGAAGATAGTAAAGGAGGGAGAGAGAAAAGGGACGAGAGATCTTAAGAGAGAAAAGAGTTCGTGGATAAAACAGTGGAGAAGTGGGGAGGATGCGATGGCAATTTGAATCACAATGGGGAACATTAAACTACAATAGAAGAAACGATTCAAACTTGCTCTAGTTAATCGGTCTTTACTGAAAATATCAAGGAAGGAATCATTTAATCTTCCTCCACTAAAGATTCTGGTTTGTGGCTAATAACTTTAAGGAGTTAAGGACATTGAATCAGTGTTTGGGAGACTTTTTAAAACATAATTATAAGGTAATTTATGACAAAACTGTGGATAGAATACTTGAGCAGTGATATTAAGAAAAAAATGGGCAATGGTGGAGAGTTCCTGTATTCTTCAGCATAAACCACCTGTGTACTGTTAATTATCACTGCATACCATCACTTACTAATGAGTTTCCATGTTATTCTATAAGCGGTGGCAGACTGTTCCCTTTTCTGGCCCTCAGAGGAGGCAGGAGATGGCCTTTTTCACGGCAGGCATCCTGAATTTTTAATAGCTGGAGAAACATAGATGGGACTGATAATATGAATTAACACTGGCTCTGTTTTATTTTGGTGTCCCATTAAGCAATAATAGGAGCCGGAATGGAGTGTAGCAATACTTAATATTATTAATTCCTGCTGTGAAATGTCAACAGTGCTGCTCGCTCACTATTTAAGGTCAGTTCAGATGGACGGTTGCTGGGTAAGAGCTCGAAGCCTTTTACTCTTGCCTCCAAAGTCTTCGGTTTAGAAAATAATGTGTCATCACAGCGCAGTCCCGGTGTAAAGTCAGCAGACAAGGCCGGTCAGCAAGAATATTGGCCAATCAACTCACCTTGAGGCCGTTCTCATGAACAAGGTTTCCCATTCAGGGATGAATTGGAACATTAAGCCATCTGAGCTCGCCACTCTTCTTCTGGAGCTGTCCCATAAATCTCTGTGACATATGTTCACGGAGCGGTATGGGTTATGACTCGTGAGGTTTTAAAGGCTGATGCTCGTAATCTTCAAGTTTGAACAAGGAAGAGTTCAACGTTTCGGGAGATGGTGAGATCAATATCGGTCAGAGCTGGAGTCAGGACATGGTGTCTTAGCATGGAGACTGGAAGAAGAGGAAAACACCTACCAGCAACTCTAAAGCTCATTACTAAGTCTTCCTCTCTGTAGCCATTTTTGAATTGCCATAGCCGGAAAAGTGTAGTTGTTAGTAATAATGTATGCATGAGCCTTCATACGTATAAAAAAAGGGTTTTTTTTAATTTGTGGTTTCAGGGGGAGGTACGTGCTGGAAATACTTTATACTGAACAATAGCTGCGTACTTGTGCAGCGTCTTCTGCTGTAACGTAGCATGCCGGATGAGGTCGGTGACCTCATTTGTACAGGCATGATGGCACTAAACCCAGCAACCTCACCTGGAACACTCTGGGAAGATACTGCGCCACAAATTGTTGTTTTTACATGTGTTGTTAGTGCAGATACAACTCAGGGGATACACCATGTAAATAATAAGTGAGCTTCAGAGGTGTTGGCAGGCGTTTTTTGTTGTTGTTTGCCCCTGCTTTCAGTCTTTATGCTAAATCAGGGAAGAAACCCGTCCCTACTCCAGCTCTGTGTGTGATGCATGGGCAGGGAGAGTGGTATCTATGTTCTCATCTCACTCCCTGTAGGAAAGCACCACATTGGTGAAAATAGCATGAGCAGACAGTTGACCAGTTAATTTAAATTATTGTGGTAAATATCTCATCAATAAATTAATAAATGTAAATAAAGAGTGTGGAGGGAAGGCTGTAGAATGGATGGTTCTTTTACATGAAATTATGTGCAGGTAGCAGTCATTCATATGGAGGATGATAACGCTCCTCTGTATTTCCTTCATCTGAGGTTGGAAAATATTTGACTTGCACTCTTGTTATTACAGAACATCGCATGTCCTGATGTGTAGAACTTTTTTTTACATTTTTACCCATCGTTGATCCAGTCACTACATTTTGAAACATGAATACATCTATCTAAACTATTTAAATACTTCTTAAAAGTTACTGTTAGATTATTTATACAACTTTAAAGTATGGGAGACTCTCTGCTTCCTGGTAAACTCATTTTATTCTTTGCATATTGGTTTTCTGTGTGAGACGGAGGAGACAGATTATGAAATGTCCTGTTCTCTGCAGGCTGTGGATAATAACGCTATGGATAAAGTTTGTCAAAGTCTACCCACAGCAAACAAAGTTTGGTATTACTGTCTCAATGTGGCTAAACTGGCGTAAATCACTTTGCATAATCGCTCCATTTTTTCCCCCCCTCCTCAACTTGTTTTTCGTGTCTTTACTTCTTGTTTTGCTTGTTTTGTCCTTTTTGTTGTTTTTCTTTGCTTGCCTCTCTGTCAGAGGTACCGATGTGTGAGAAATAGAAGGGTCTGCATCTTAAGGTTGCCTAATGCAATTAACTTGACCACTGGGTTTTCAGTGTGAGTGTGTGTGTGTGTGTGAGAGAGAGACATAGAGAGAGAGAGAAAACCAGACACAAGGGAGAAAAGTTAACATCAGTGGTCTTTTGAGTCCTGTTCTGATCAGTCTGTGAGTGAATGTGTGTGTGTGTGTGTGTGTGTGTGCGTGTGTGTCTAGTTGAAAAACATGTGTTTCTGCAGCTCTTCAACATCAATGGACAAATTAAATGTGTGTGTGTATGGAGGGGGGGTGTGTGTGTGAAAATGCGTGCGTATACATAATGAACCTCTTGACTCCCTTATTTTCCAGACCAGTGGGTGAATCATGTCGCATTGTGTTTCAAGTGGAAAAAAAACAAAGGGTATCAAGTCACCTCGACTAAATGCGCACACATACACACACGCACACACAATGTAACACACAAATATAAACAGCTCTGGAAAAAATTAAGAGACCTCTGCAAAATTATCAGTTTATCTGATTTTACTATTTATAGGTATGTGTTTGAGTAAAATGAACATTTTTGTTTAATTCTGTCAACTACTGACAACATTTATCCCAAATTCCAAATAGAAATATTGTTATTTAGAGCATTTATTTGCAGAAAATGACAAATGGTCAAAATAACAAAAGATGCAGTGTTTTCAGACCTCAAATAATGCAAAGAAAACAAGTTCATATTCATTTTTAATCAACACAATACTAATGTTTTAATTTAGAAAGAGTTCAGAAATCAATATTTGGTGGAATAACCCTGATTTTCGATCACAGCTTTCATGCGTCTTTGCATGCTCTCCACCAGTTTGATGGCTTGTGACCATCCATCTTCCTCTTGATCACATTCCAGAGGTTTTCAATGGCGTGCAGGTCTGGAGATTGGGCTGGCCATGACAGGGTCTTGATCTGGTGGTCCTTCATCCACACCTTGATTGACCTAGCTGTGTGGCATGGAGCATTGTTCTGCTGGAAAAGCCAATCCTCAGAGTTGGGGAACATTGTCAGAGCAGAAGGAAGCAAGTTTTCTTCCAGGATAACCTTGTACGTGGCTTGATTCATGCGTCCTTCGCAAAGATGAATCTGCCCGAGTCCAGCCTTGCTGAAGCACCCCCAGATCATCACCGATCCTCCACCAAATTTCACAGTGGGTGCGAGACACGTTGGCTTGTAGGCCTCTCCGGGTCTAACCATTAGACGAACAGGTGTTGGGCAAAGCTGAAAATTGGACTCATCAGAGAAGATGACCTTACTCCAATCCTCTATGGTCCAATCCTTGTGGCAAACCTCAGCCTGGTTCTTCTTTGCTTCTCATTGATGAAGGGCTTTTTTCTAGCTTTACCTGCCCCATGGAGCCTGCTTCAAATCGTTCACCGCTCGCCATGCACTTCACCCTTGCTGCCATATGCCATTCCTTTTGTAGGTCACTTTATGTCATCCTACGGTTGCAAGAGGATAGTGATGACCACAGCAGTGGTTTGTATACTTTTCCTCGTTAAATAAGATTTGGTTCAGGTGATCACCTAATCAGTACCTCATTAAGTAGATGAGGTGTGCTTGTGTTGGAATTCAACAGACACTGGAATGGAAGGGCTGTCATACATGTAGAGATGCTGAAAAATTTTGAAGTGGTCTCTTAATTTTTCCCAGAGCTGTATATGTAAAAAGGCCACTATGTCCTGACTGTATTCAGCGACATCAAACTAGACTAAAAGTAAGCATCATTCCTTTCACAGCTGAAACCAAGTTGACCAACATAACCATCTTAAACCAACTTGCCTGGCACCTCAGTCTCTTCAGGACGAACAGAGAGGAAATGACATATCATACTTGTGTAGTGTTGTGTTTGTCCATGTTTCTTCAATGTTAAACCCCATCCAAAAGTACCCAAATACACCATGAGGTACCCAGACAAACCTGCCTCTGTCTCTCTCTGACTTGATCATGGTGGCTTTATAAGGCTTTGGGTGCTCATGTGTTGCTGAAGAATTTCTATCGTGGGAGTCCTTAAAAATAAATAGGTTGCTCCAAATATTTATTTAGTATAATTAGTAGTCGAAACTGGGCTGATTAACACTCCCCACCCTCTTCACACAGATGCCAACGATCGGTGCATCACAGCATATGTCCAATATCTTGCTGATGGACAATACAAGGTGGGTGTCGGCCAAACTAGAGACATGGCCTTCAACCCCTTTGATGGAGATACATACTCTCCCTTTCTCTTTAGGGATGGCAATACCGGTTTGTAAGTTGGTCATCTGTCAGTTAGTTTACCACTTTGATATAATAAATGGATTGCGATCAAATGGTTCCCTGAAGATGATCCCATTTTGGTGATGGACGGATGACAATAAAACTATACAAAATAAGATAAAAGCAAGGTAATATCTTAACTATAACTTTCATTAGGTTTTGTGATTTCAATTTCAGCCCTTGTGTGAGCTGGGTCACTGATTTGTGGTATCATGTGTCAAAACAGTGGAGCCCATGATGTATTACAGGGGTTTTATTTTAACAGCCTTTTTCCCAGGTTGATCATCCCAGACAGATAAAGAAAAAAAGCTACTTATCCAAATCCCTCACTTAAACCGTGTTACAAAGGCTAAAATACATTTAACAAAAACACAATCCTAAATAGATGGACTGAATTAAAACCAAAGCATGGGGATGTGTGATAAGGAACACAAACCAAATTTCATTGCCGTGATTTATCGGTTCAAGGACATAGTGAGTTGGAACTCGGCTCACTATCTGTGCTGTCTATTATCCTCCTTCTTAGTCAGGCATTGTCATTTTCCACTGTATTATCCAATAAAATTAATCAAAAGAATCCTCAAAAACAGTACTGACAAATGCCTCTTTGCAGCCTGTCTGAATGTTGTTTACAATTCTCACTGCAAAACTTCTCTAATCCATCCAAATGACACAATGGTTTTGCTGTTGGTGGCATAAATTTGCATCATTACGGATGTATTACTGAGGTTATTTTGAGGACATTTGTCAAAAACACATTCCCATTAATCATCACATGAATGTGACAGTGTGTTAGTGCTTTTTCCACAAGGATTTTTCAGGTATAACAATTCTTTTAAAATGCAAAATGGATCTTTGAAAAGCCCATATTTATACAGCAGTGCCAAAACACCATGGCCACTCTGTATGAATGAGTTCTCAAAATTAGGGGGCTGAATTTGACTGTAACCTTTGCAGGTCAAGCAAATACACTGTTGCCCATTAAGTTGGGAAAAAATGTTTTTTACCTCTTCTCATGAAATGATTGTGACAATGTGATTTATTCTTGATAAATAAAGTGTATATCTTCTCAACTTTATTGATCAAACTCTTCCAAACATATCACAGTGAAACTTAAAGTACAATTAACCTTTGCAAACTGTGTATTCAGACAAAATTGGGGGTATTGAACAATTTTTCCAACTTCATGGGCAACATGACATGAAGACATGAAGCTACTTGACTGGATTGTACTATAGAGTAATTCCCCAGGTTACATACCATTTAACAAGAGTAACCTCAGTCACTAATCATCCCAAATAGTAAATTATTCTCCTGCAGGACACAAATCACTTTTATTCTACCAACCAGTGTGTTACACAGGAAACCATCCAGGACTGGCCTCGCAAGAAAGAGCATCAGTTGCCTCAGAAAATTCCCCCAAAAACAACATATGTTGGCATTTTAGTGACCAAAGGAATCCATCCATCCATCCATCCATTTTCTATAGCGCTTATCCGTCAGGGTCGCGGGGGGAACTGGAGCCTATCCCAGCTGACTTCGGGCGAGAGGCAGGGTACACCCTGGACTGGTCGCCAGCCAATCGCAGGCAACCTTTCACTCTCACACTCACACCTACGGGCAATTTAGAGTTACCAATTAACCTAACGTGCATGTCTTTGGATTGTGGGAGGAAGCCGGAGTACTCGGAGAGAACATGCAAACTCCACACAGAAACACCCCGGGTACAAACCTGGATTCGAACCCAGGACCTTCTTGCTGTGAGGCAACAGTGCTAACTACAGCACCACCATGGTGCCCCAAAGGAATCATGATTCATATCAATTTAGACGAGAAAATGCAGTTTAACCTTATAGGGTGGAGGTCAGGAAGGATGTCGCACGTCACAGCTGTTGGCTCTAGTTTCAAACCAACAGTCAAAGTTGTTTTTACGATGTTATCAAAGAACATAGATTAACCCAAACCACACATCTTTTCTTAAGATATTTTGTGACGTTACCTGGTCCATATTGGTGTCAGATTAAAAAAAAACACTTACACTACACACTATGTAGCTCTGGAGAGCAATTCCAAACAACATATTTTGCCATTTCTTTGGAGGACCTGTTTGACCAACAAAATATGTTGGGGGTACAATTAACAGCCTGCCTGCCAGTATATGGTTATTTTTAGTGAATGATTGTGGTCACTGTGGTGACGTTGACTGTTAGTTGGAGATGGCATGCTCAGCAGTGTCCGTTGTCAAAGTCGATCATCCACCTGGACCTCCTCCATACGAGGCTATGACTAACACTATAACAATACAACAACGTGTGAGGGAACAGTCATTATCTGCCTCCTATTTTTTTGTGTTTAGGATTTAAAATAGGATTTAAGTCATAGAACTGCAGAGGGAAAGAAGCAGTGTTTTCGGAAACTCATCGGTGAATTAGTCTGTGAGAGATATTACCTGAGCACATGCTCTGTCCTGTCTGAAACACTTACACAGTAGCAGTATACAAATGTTCTTACACGGGTGAAATGACACCTTATATTCTCTGAAACATGGAAAAGATGGTAAAAAATGTCTTGAATTTTGAGTGAAATTAATGTTAAACAACATTATTACATGTATTCTATAGAGTATACACCTGAAGAGCAGCACACTAAAGAACAGGACTGAAGTGATAAATGTATATGCACGTGGTGACTGACGTGACTCATTTATTTCCACCATCATTTCCCAGTTATTTGGAATCTACCTGTATGCTGTCACACTTCATTAGGGTGTACAGCATTTGAGAAAAACCATTTTATTTCCAAAATTCTACAACTTTAATCATTTGCGCACCCCAGGTGTGCATTTCCACAAAATCCCTCTCAGTTTCCCTCTGATATTCAGAAACAGTTTTAGGTCATCACGACCTGTGATCACAGTACTTTTCTCTGAGCAAGAAAATTTCAAATTCTTATATTTTCCTAATGAAGCAGTTTGGAAATTCTCTACTTTATTATGAAAGGAAGCGAACAAAAAACCTCTTTAAATCTTGCCAGAGTGTGTGCAGGTTTATCTCTGAATGACTGTTGGACTGCAACAAGGCCTGCCAGGCCTTTGAGACTATTCATTATGCTGAATGAAAGCAGTTGCAGAATCTTCTTTCAGAGATTTGATTTAACTCGAGAGAAAGTGTTTAAGACCAACATTCCAACATTTGGTCATCTGCATCACTGCTGGCTGAGAAAAGCTCCCAGGCACCTCGATGCTCTGACCTTTTTTAGAAATACATCTGTGCCCTGAGCCCCAGTGCCACGAATCGGTTTGGGAAAGCAAACCCAGACGATGAATGCTAAAATTGGCATCATGCATCTTTTAAATGTAACAGTGAATGATGCCTGAGCTCGAACTTTTAAATAAATTAATTCCCCCTCATAAACACCCCCGAAACAGCACCAGAATATTCTGTACTTAGCGTTAGTGTTTGTCCCTTGTCCTCTGTCTCCCACCATCTCTGTGTCTTCTATTTAAGTTGCAAAGTCATGTTAATGGGAAGTGTGTGTGTGTGTGTGTGTGTGTGCTCGTGAAACCTCATCGAGCCCCTCTGTCTTTGGAGAACAGAGCCAATTTCACAATGAATTAGGAGGTGAGTCTCTAACTAGGTCACAGGCCCTTAACGCATGCACAAACACACACACACGCTCGCACACACACACACACACACACACGCATACACAATACACAATGTGCTGAATTGAGAAAGAGATAGGCAGATGGAACAGGAGAAAGAGTGAGTAAAGGTAGATGTAACCCAACAGTGGAAGAAAGAAATGAGAGGGATGGACAGAAAACAAAAGAGTGAGAGGCAGACGAACTGAGAGAGAGAGAGAGAGACAGAGAGAGAGAGAGAGAGAGAGGAAGCGAGGCTGTAGGGAGAGACAGGCAGGAACAGATGTAGACAGAGCAGGCTGGAAGAGAGAGACAGAATCTTTAAATGTGTCTTGTGTCCTAGAGAGAATGTTTGTGTGTGCAAGTCTAAAAATGTCATGCAGGGAAACTAATGTTGCATTCGGCTTGACATTATTCTGATGAGGTTACAAATATTTTGCACCAATGCAAATCCTCTGTTTCTTTGTCTCTCTCTCTGTGTCTGTCTGTCTGTCTGTCTGTCTGTCTTTCTCTCACGCACAGACACAAACACACCTCTGGACACAGAAATCCTCAGCAGTGTTAAATTTAGCCTGAATGCTGTGTACTTTGCTAACACACATTTTACTTTGAAATGCCTCTGAAATATGGATGAGACTTTTTTGAAAAATGGCTATGGGTGGAAAGAGGACGAGAGAGAGAGAGAGAGGGGGGGGGGGGGGGGGGGGGATTTATAATGAAGAATTGTTGGGACAAAGTATGCAGGAGAAGATTAGATAATGATATCGCTGGAGTGTCTGGAAAAAATGTCTGGAAAAAGTCACGATAAAGCATGTAAGAATGGAGCGGGAGAGAGTCGCCCCCTCAGCTGCAGCAGAGAGGAGGCTGCTGGTGTGTCTGCGGCCGCAGGGGGGCAGAGCTCGGGGGAGCTCCGTGTCCAGAGAGCTGACACTCAGCCGACACTCTGGAACAGATACATGTGCGTTCCCTGGCTGAGTGTCAGGGGGGCGCGGGGGGATGCACCCAGGCAGCACGACTAATGCACAATGCAGGGCAATTAAATTAAGGATGTCACTGTGGGTTAAGGTTTGTTTGACCCCAATCTAACACACCCACAATGTTGCATGACTAGCAGGTGCAAGCAGGGTCTGGCTACAACGCCAAGTGCTGCAGTGCTCATGGTGGATGCCCCAGGTGGCTTGTGTGTTTGAATTTGAGTCGTGCAGACTTTTTTATGCTCAAAACTCACAAAATGACATTTAGACAGATGAGTTTAACAACATAGTTGGTACTGAAACTCACTTTGCAGATGAGTATCAGCAGCCACTGTGCTCTCTAACAATTTAGCATTGTGTGTGTGCGTTCTATGCAGAGTGTAAACACTGTGCAGTCTTTGCTGTTTGTGGACTGCAGTCAATGTGGAGTTTCCATTGTTTATTGTCAAGTAATTTAATTTATGTGTTTTCTTTTCTGGTTAATTCCAGTATTTTTTTTTTTTTTTACAGTATAAGGGTTTATATTTATAACTGATAATCAGGTGTATGCACAGGCTGCTAATGTCCATCAATGGAAATAGAATTTATTGTTGGTTTGGACATAAGGTTAATACATAATGCATTATGTACAAAATGTTACTGATGTTTTTCTAGTATGTAAGTTGACACTAAATGCAATTTATTTTGTAGCCTAAAGGTGTTACTTTAATTTAACAGTGGTATTATAAATCATATAATAACTCCCTTTAACTAACCAAATCTTTACGTTTGTCTCAGTACATTTTTACAGTTTTTAATACAAGTATTTCGGTTTTTCTTCAAAACAACAGTACTTTTATTTGTATAGCTATTAGAATAATATGTACTCTATTCCAGTACTTTTTCTTTTTAATACATTTTTGTGAACAGCCCCTTTAAATGGTATGGTCGCTGTGTTTTCGCCACAAAAAAGTTCATCTAAGTGAAGCACCTTTAAAATACATCTGGAAATACACTAACACAACCTCACATATTATTCTAAATCATTTATAATATCATGTCAGTGGCAGATATAACTTAAAAACTATACCTTCCCCAGAAGGTGTAAGTAATTTACTCTCACTAATCACACAGAGAGGTTTCTTCCCGTTAAGGGGAGTTTTTCCTGCTACTGTTGCCTAATATAATATCTGATGCTGCTCATGTGGGGATTCTTGAATCCTTAATTTTGAATTCCTGAATCGTTGGGTCTCTCTCTTAATTAAAGAGTTTGGTCTAGACCTGCTCTTTATGGAAAGCGTCTTGAGATAACACTGTTATGAATTGGCGCTATATAAATAAAGATTGATACAGTGCCTTTCTGTTGCCGTTACACTAAAATGGTAGATCAAATCTAAAGGCCCTGCACACTCTCACAGATGCAAATATGCATTAAGCCACGAGTCAGGTGGAAGTTGGGTGGAGCGTGCTGGACATTGTGGAATGTCACAAAGCACTATGCAACAACACAATAGGTTACTCTTTTCATGTAGGTACATTATAGGAAACGCTGCTCTGGAGTCTCTCAGTTGTGGTGCTGTCAATAAGTATATACAGTAGTCTCCCTTATTCAAAATCAACAATGAATGATGGAGCAGCTGACTACTGTAGTCTGTACAGACTGTACAGCCCAGGTGTACATGGTATAACTGCTCAGGTGTGGGATTATAAAACATGGAGAAAACATTCAGTTTGAGCCAAACCTTGAATTACATTGGAAGCAGTTCACATATCCAGTCACCATGTTATTTCTTCACTAAGAAGATGCATATTCCAATGTACTTTAGAAAGTGGTACAATGCTATTAGGCTGAAAGCTGCTGGCCCAACGCAGGGGGAGCCGGGTTAAAAGACGGGGCCGCCCACCAGTCAGTCTCTGACACCTTAACAGGATGCGGCCTCCGCTGTGTGCATCATGACCCATACTGACAGCTCCATGATGGATGTCAGTCACTCAGAGCCACAAGTGCAGTAGCGACTGGAAATGTTGCAAATGCATCAAAGTCACTTCTACCAGTAGGCCTATATGATAAAAAAAAAAAAAAACACAGTCGGTATCATTTTGTGTGGATCTGTTTCATGCTCTCACGACTCGCCAAAGCTCTGAATGATGTGCTTCTGACCCTGAGTAAAAGGGTGGGTGTCCCAGAAGTTCTTGGTATCAGATTTGCGCTGCTTTACATGATTGTTGTATATTAAGCCTATTGAGTCTTTCCTACTTCAGCCCAGTCAAGTTCACTGCGGCCATCATTGAACCATCCTTTAGTTTGTACCATTAACGGCCTTTGTTAAGAAAAAAGTAAAATAACAAAACACATGCACACAGAGTTGTGTTGTGCAACCAACAACAGCACAGTTCGTGAGCTTTGCTCTTACCTACGACATGTTGTTGTCAGAGCTAGCGGTAGCCTCGTAGCAAAGACGGAACAGGAGAAAAAGAGAGAGGACGGCCTTTCCTCACAGTCTGAGGGTCTCTAAACACACCGGGGACGCATATCTATGTTGAAAAGACATTAAAAAGTAAGTGCTTTGACATGAAATTTACTGTCAGTTGTGTCTGAATTGATCAGAATCTGTGCACAATCTCTGCGATGAGATTACATGTGGATCCCAATTTGATTTCCAACATTCAAATTTAAATTTCCAGCCAGTAGAAAACGTTTTAAGAGGACATCATGGGGACCAATTTGTTTTTGAACTATCAAATCGAAACATACTAAATGCCTTAAGTGTTAGCCTTGATTTGCTTTTGTTGTCCATTTCCTAACATGTACAACCAGCTGTCCACACATTTCTCTCTGTGATACACACACACACACACACACACACACACACACACACACACACACGTGCGCACACGCAGAGCTGTGGTGCGGTAGGTAGCAGATTGCTCCTGAAGGCAGCTCAGGGCTGATGGGGCTCTTCACTGTGGGACATGACGGATATAAAAACAAGATTAGAGGGTTGAGTCTGTCTGTTGCTAACTCTCCGTCTGTCTGTCTGTCTGCACAAACTTCCCTAAATGAACAAGATCTTTGGCTTTCTCCAAGAATCTCTCATTTGATCATTTCAGAGACCAGCATTAATTCTTCAGATGGAAATCAGGGTTGAAATGCAGAGATCACCCCTGGCTTCATGAAAGATTTAATCTTATTAAACCTCTATTTTCAGTTTTTTTTATCTTATGTTTCCATTTTTCAGTTTGAATAAAAAAAGCTGTCAAAGTTTGACTTCAACACGTTCACTTAATCTTTCGTTTTGTTTTTCAAAATTATCATTGTATTTGTTTTTACTGGCACTTTTATTTTTGCTTTATGCATTTACAGTGACACACATTTACACAAAGAGCATCTATGAATGAATTAAAACAGTTATGTCTGAAGTAAAAGCAGCATCATCTTCAATACATCTTTGTATTCAATATCAATCTTTCCTAAAGTACATTTCTGGCTTGAAGGCAGTAATGATGAGAAACATGTGTCTCTGCCCCTTTGCCCCATACATGTATTTATTTGTTTAGCTTAGTTTTAATCTTTTTCCATCACTTTCATCTATATTTTGTGGTTTGCAGAGAGTCTGTAGCCATGCTGGTTACAGGCTGTAAGCAGGCACAGCTTTGAGCTAAACGCCGACATCAAAATGCAAACATGCCCACGGTGACAATGCTACCGTGCTGATGCTCAACAGTGAGGTCAGCGCCTTGTGGAACTAACCACGATTCCTCCTCTCTGCTCCTGTTAAATGAAGACACGGGTTTAGATTTATCTGCGTCTCATCCCTGTATTATATCAGCTGGTTTAACAGATGCCAAAAGATTAGCTACCACCTGACGGAAGCGACCTAAATCTCAGAATATGCCACAGTGGTATTTAGTTTCATTGTCAAATGAAGTCATGCTAAACATGGTAAACATATTTTTTCCTAGATAGTGCGAGAGCGTGGTACTATGAAGAAAGTTTGACATAGTCTTTGCAATGCTAAGTTTCCTTCACCAGGCTCTGTGTGCGTTTGCATAAAAAGTGTAATGCGTTAGAGTATTTACACACAAAATCGCGTGCTGAAAACTTCAGTCAATTAGTTTCAATACCGGCAGTGTTAAACAAATAACTGAGAATCTACATCACTCAGAGAATATTGTCACTAAGTCACTTAAAAGCTTTTTGCAGTCCATTTAAGCCAAACCTCTGACCATAACATCCCCCGGAGCAGGTTAGGTGTGCAGCGTGAGTTACCATGGTGATGTTCGTAACATTAAAAACCCTACTACACCCCTCTGCCCATGTTGCATCTTTGGTAGAATGTAAATGTCACTAACCTCTTAGCTTGTAGCTGTTTGGAGCTTTAAACTGCATCTTTATCAACAAATGAACCTCAGGTGTTACCATGTGTCCCAAATGTGGAATTTTGGTCATTTAATAACAAGTGCTCACATGTGAAGAGTAAAAGTTAAAGCCCCACATTGCAATTTAACCGTTGTCTCCTGATAATTTCTCTTTGTTCTGTTTTTCTAAATCCTGATTCTCTCTCGCTTCATTTTTTTCCCTCTGCCCCCCCACACATCCCTCCCTCCCTCCCTCCCTCCCTCCCTCCCTCTCCTGCACTGACCCTCAGTTATCTCTGCTCTGACCTGATCAGATCTGCTCTATCCAGCGGACCATGCAAATGCTTCATTGTTTATATGTGTGAGTGTGTGTGTGTGCTTGCCTGAGTTTTTGTGTGTGTCTCTTGTCTGTGATCTATTCTGGGGCCACCCCCCCAAGGCTACAGGAGTAATACTATATGACTCTGTACTCTGTGATCACCAGACAGATCACACAGCATTACTAACAACCGCATGTTAGTGCACACACACACACAGGCAGAACCATTCAAAGACCACACAGCAGCAGACAGAAACAATGTCATTAAACAAATAATAATGGTGGTGAGAAGTTTGGTTTAGACTGAGTGAAGCAGGAAGGTGGTTTCATTATGCTGGCGATGCAAGCCTTTCATCATGTGATCTTCCTCTGTGATTCATTTACACAGTAAGTGGCTGTAAGATGTCGTCAGTGGTTGGATTTTGACTCTGCAAAGATTAGCATTATTCTTATTAATGACTGATAGTAACGGTGGCGGCACCAACTATTGCAGACGTGGGATTTTTTTGTTGTAATCTCCTAAAGTTAAATTGATAGGACTTGCACAAACATTTCATTGCACTGTGATTGGTATTTAAAGTAGTCTAGTATTAGGACCTAATTGAGCTCTGGATGCTTTAAAGTCTTTATGCATATCTGAACCTTTCTGACTATGGAAACTTCTAGTAAGAGAACAAAGACTGCAGCAGACAGTAATGTATTCCATTACATTGCTCCCCCTCCCCCCCTCCTGTGATCTTGGGGTATTGACATGAATGGGTTGAAAGCAACACATAGAGTGCAGCAATTTTGCTATTTTAAGTTTTAATAGTGAATTTCTGGTGCCAAAGGTTGCTTTTCATATTTTCGTCCAGTGTACCATACTAGCCTGAAGATAAGATCACACTGTTTATATGTTACATTAATTTTGGGTCAATACTAGATAAGTATTGACAACATCATATATTCTTTGTAAATGGAGGAAGCTCCTTCATAGAGTATCACATTATGTGTTGTTGCTGGGCAAACAAGTTTCCTCAAATCTCCTTTAAGCGTGTTTTTTAGAGACACTCAGCCCTAAAAGCGTTTCAAATGTGTAATGTTCAACCTGGTTTAACCAACCGGGGTTTCCAGTGGTTTGTGTAATGTGTTTTGCTGCCACAGAGGAAATGAATCTGTGATTACTTAAAATGAGTGGAAATCATCTCTCACCATCTTTATTGCAGGAACACACTGGGACTGAATCATCTGTCAAGTGGCCAAGAATTACCGGTGTCACCAAATGTCATGATGCAGCGCTCAAAAAGACAGCCAAAAAATGATAACAGCCAGGGAAAAATAATTCAAGCTGCTTCCAAGAGCCTGACAGGGGGAAGTATGATTAAGTGACTGATAGACAAGCTACACAAATATGGAATATACCTCTTGCTATGATGAAAGTATGTCATGTTTCATTGTTATGAAAAAAAACAGACAAGGTTCAAATTATAATCAGGGTTATGATATTTTAGGGCAAATACATCTGGGAATGTACACTTCACTAGAGCACGGGTTTTGGAAGTAATTCGCTGGCTCTTCACAAATCACAAACTGATGCCATGGACAGTTAGCCACATGAGCCAGATAAGTAAAACCATTGAATCTTAGCATCCTTCATCCTGGTCCCGACAGCTTCTAGTAGAGTACACCCACAACACCCTGACCAGTTCCGCGACTGAACTCTCCCTGTTCTAATGCGCCTACAGGTTCAAGCCCCTTGTGTGTCACGATTGGAAGAAAGAGGTTTCCTGCCCATCTGTCCAGGCCTTCATCCGCCAGTGCCGCAGGACTTGGAGCCAAGCCAGAGCCACTGTTCTTCGCTCCTCTGACTGTTATGCCAAGACAGGAAACCATCATCAATCCAAGGTGCTGACCTACCAGGTCGGTCAGAGGGTGTGGCTTTTGACCCGGGACCTACCGTTTTGGATAGAGTCCAAGGAGATGGCTCCCAGGTTCATTGGTCCATTCGAGATCCTGAAAGTCATCCATCCTGCGGCAGTGAGGCACAAGTTACCCCAGTCCATGCAGGTTCATCCCACCTCTAGGTCATCTCCTAGGTCAAGCCAGTTACTGAGAACTCCCTCATCCCCCCAGCTCCTCCCAAGCTGTCACTGAACTGTCCTCTGTGAGTGTGAACTTTCCTTTCTCGCTCAGCTCACCGGATCGCCGATCCGGCTTCACCAGCTGGAATCCTGGGGTGTCCTCCAAACACAAAGAGACTACGAACCAGGTTGTTGAACTGCATTCATCTAAGTGGCAAGCATAATAAAAGTGACTGAGTTTTCGCTGACGTACTGTGTGCTGCATTTGGGTCCTAAACACTCCTTTTAACAATAGTTATCAGTAGCCCAGGACAAGCTAGTATTTAGACCTACAATGAAGCATCCATGCACATGTTGAACTGTTGGTCTTGACCCAAAAACATCCCAGGGCTAACAATTGAACAGCATTGCAAACACAAGAGATTACCCGTGCTTTACAAAGTGAACACTTCCCTCGGGTGCAGCAGCTAATTAGAAGCCGTAAATGTTTCAATAGTAGCATTAAGATGAATGAAGCACATTGAGAGCGTGACATGTAGAACACATGTTTTCCTGAATCTCACAGCCAACTTTAAGGCTACTTCTAGCACTTCTTTTCAGCTAAGTGTATGTTACTGAAATCAACATCATAGCCAGCAGCTGATCTGCAGGCTCTGGCTGTGTCTTCAATTTAATCTCCATTTAATGTTGAAAGCATGGTGATAAAAACCTGCTGCCAAGAGACACAGACCTAACTACAGGATCAAGGACAGAGACATTTAGCCAAGGCCTGGCACACACTGACAGATGTCTTAGGGGCTGGTTTCACTGAATATTATTTACAGTGTGCAACGTGCTGTCAGAAATACCGAGCTGAAGTAGAAGAAATCCCTGTTTGCACCATGTGACTTAGATGGAGCCTTCACAGCAGCAAAATGCTGCTGCTAAAATGCTGAAGTACCATGACATAGTAAAGTACTCATCTGTCTGTTTTCTTTGGCAGCTAGTAAGATATCAACGATGTACATACACACAAATACATGCACACAGATACATATTCACACACGAATCTTGCCATGGGTCATGAGCGTTGGTCTGGAATGGCCAGAAAATTGGCCCTAAGCTCTGTGTGCACAAATGGAGGGAAAGCAGACGGACAAAAAGAGTCAAATATCAATGTGGAGAAATATGGAGAGGAAGGGGGAGAGACGCTGAATGAGGAAAGAAAGAGAGAGATATCCTGGCTTCCTAAACAGGACGAGATAAATTGGCTTCACAGCAATTGGTGTGTGCAGCATCCAGCTGACACACACTCTCACAGATACACACATACTCTCTTGGTTCATCCATGCTTATATTGTGTCACTGAGTTAGTCGATCCCCATATGTTAGTTTGCTTCACAGCTCAGTTCTGTAATGTATCTGATAATGTCCCAAAATAACACATATATAATATGGAAGCACAAAATGGAGAAGCACATGGAGTTTAGCTGCCTTCTTAGGTGGACCGAAAACTTCATGATGCAAAGTCATAGTCTAGTGAAAGCGATTATTCTGATGAAGGATATTTTAGTATGTAGTATGCCCTCATTATATTGGTTGCGGTTTGCCTTATGCTGATAAAATAACCAAGAGGCCCCCTTCAGCAAACCTGATAATTTACCGTGCTATGTTAATTCAGACTGATGACACAATACATCTCTTTGAACATATTTGCATATTTTGTTTTCCCTCGGAGCATGACATGTACCCACATCCTTTCTTCAGAAATCAGTTCCTCTTGTCTATTTTTATCCTCTACATGATTCCCTTCATGACTTCAGGTAGCTGCAATTTGTGTTTTGTGTCACCTTGGCACCGGTTCAATTTATATTAAATTTGTAATGCAGTGAGGAAACTAGTGGAAACTAGTTACGCAGTATTTTGAGTTGCAGGTCAACATACATGGCTTCATTCGGCTATGTCTGCTGATGACACAGTAAAGCTCTGCATGCAGGACGAAAAAGAATCACATCTAATCACGGTGGTAAACACTTTCTTAAAGCACAATCGATAAAGTAAAAGATGTTCCAGTGTGACAACTCAACACGGAGGCCAACAGAAACAATTTCCTTAACAGTACCTACACAATGAATTCACAGACAGAAAGTGCATAATAGCTGTGATTTCCCATGTTATCTTCCTTCACAGGAGAGTAGATGAAGGGAACTGAGGAAACGTGGCTCTGAATAATTCCTTGACAGATGAAGCAATGCCTGCTCATATCAGCTCTACTCAACAAGAGGCTGCTGTACATCTGAACCAGAGCACAAAGTACAAGATGAAAAAAAGAAAAGGCTCCGCCTTTGGTTCTGGGATTCAAAATGCAAGCAATATGGAGCACTAAACGCAAGAATGAAAAAGCTTATTGTCCAAGGTGTATCCACTTTCACTCTATGCTGCTTATCATGGCATATCATATTATGCCAGACTAGAGAATCACTCAGCGTGTGTGTGTGTGTGTGTGTGTGTGTGTGTGTGTGTGTGAGGGCAACCACTGCAGCAGGATCTAAATGTGTGAAGCAAAGGCAGGGTGCATGTTTCTGTGTGTCATACTGAAAAATAAGCACAGAATGTTGTCATTGCTTGAGGACACCAACATGCATATTGCACGTGGCACAACAGCAAAACACAAGCAGGAATATGCACACAGTCGAAGAGACTGCTGCCCCCCCCCCACCCACCCACACACACACACAGGCACAATACAAAAGTGCAGATGGACGTCTGCTTTAAACTGCTAACAGCTAAGTGCAGATGTTACTGCAGAGTCAAAGTTAAGTTAAAAGTCACTGAAGCGGGGGGCAATTTTATGTTTAATCTGATAATAAGACAAATATACACAAGATGGTGCCAGGAATGTAGATGTACTCAATTGTTTTAAGGTGGATTTATGTTTTGTACATTCAAGGAAACTTAAAAAGTGCCGTAGTAATGATGAATGATGTATTGCTGAGTCTAGGCATCTGTCAAAATAATGGATGCTCTGGAGTCACTGAGAGATCCACTGCATATCAGAAGCAGGCAGAATACATATTCCTGTCGTCGTTTAAGTCCACACTGTGTTTTGATGGAAGTCAGTTTACCCAAAAGTACTCTGATACCTAAATACTGTTTGCATTTACTGTGCGCGTCTTACCTTTCCAATTTACATGTTAGTGGTGCCAAACAGTAGATGAAAGATCCCGTGCAATTCTCTCTGTATTGTCTAAACCCATTCCATCCCAGGCCCACCCATCACACAGAACGAAAAAGAAGATACAGAACTCTACTGCCATCTCTTCCTCTGCTTCCGATCTCACTGGCTGTCTGTGGCTGTCAGTTGTCATGCCGAAAACTCAAATGTACATACCAAAAACATCTGGGGAAAATTCTTTAACTTTCCTGACTGGGTGTAAAAGAATCTCCTGCAGCTAAATGACAATGGATGACAGAACATAATATTCGGTCAGCCTCAAGTCCACACTGCGTAACCTGGCATCTATGTTGCCCAGGAGTCTATTACACGTCTATGCTCAAGTCAGTAACGTTGTACAGTGCTGATTTCTCCACTTAAAAACACATATTTTCCATCCATTCTGATGTGGAGAAAATTATCACACCACTATAACTATTTATTCATGTTTAGGCCAGAGCTCTCTCTCTAGACTGTCGGTTGGGCCAAATGCAGCAACAAAACAAGTGAATGAATTCAAGGAAGCGTGACCACACCACCACTATTTTAGCCTCTTTTCACTGGCTACCAGATAATTTTAGGGATTCATTTCAGAATTGGACAAATTAATTTTAAGGCTACATTAGGCCTTGCCCCAAATACATCTGTGAACTCCTAACCCCTAATGAGCAAGAGCACAGCCTGAGGTCCCTCTGGTCCTCGGGCTGTTTCTAGGTCCAGGTTAGTTGGGGCAACAAAGCCTTTGCAGTGGTTTAATCACCGTCAGACTCACTCTGTCCAATCCTTTCCTCCACCATCATGCTTACACCCATCTGATGCGTTCTCGCTCTATCATATAGCACACTGTCCTGTCCGAGCCCCATTCATCCCGTCCTATCACTCCCCATCCTATCTTACTTTTAATGGATCCATCCATCAATCTGTACAAGAAGACAACATTCATTATTTCTAGCATTAGGGATGCATGTTCTGTCATACTGTCATCACGTGCCAAAATGAATTCTAGATTTATTTAATGTCTACCTCAAATGAATGTTGTGCTCTTTTCCATGCTGTGTAATGTAACACTTCTCGAACCACAATACTTAAGTGCATGTGGTATATTTCTTCTTTGTGGGACCATCCATCCATCAATCAATCTTAATCAATCAATCAATCTTTATTTATACAGCGCCAATTCACAACAGCGTTATCTCAAGACATAAAGAGCAGGTCCAGACCAAACTCTTTAATTAAGAGACCCAACGATTAAGGAATTCAAAATTAATGATTCAAGAATCCCCACATGAGCAAGCATCAGATATTAATCCATCCATCCATCCATCCATCCATCCATCCATCTATCCGAGCACCATGTCCTACCTGTGACTTTGAGCTGTGTTGTGCGCCGCACCAGCCTGGATCCATACTGTAGCTCACAGGTGTAATTTCCCCCATCACCCTCCTCCACCTCAGGGATCCAGACGTGTGTAGTGTTAACTGTGATGGAGCTTCTCCATTCGACCTGTTCACACTCCTGACAGGAGAGACAGAGAGATAAAGCTACAGCACAGCACCCTAAAGAAACAATGCATAGTCACTCTGAACTCTTTTTTGTGTGTGTCGTACCTTATACCAGGTCATCTGTGGTTGCTTGTATGGAGCCAAATAGTCTTCTATATCAGGACAGTTGATCATTTTGCTGTGGGTTATCTCAGCTTTCTCCAGATAGCGGATTTTGCTGCTGAAGCATTTCCCCTCATCACTCTCCTCCACCGTCATCGACATGGACACTTTCATGCAGTATGTCGAGTTCCTGAACAGATAACAAGCACAACGTTGGGAACATGTTCTTATCATGTTCTACTGAAATTAGCATCACAAGAGTAACACTTTTATGTCTTTATTTTCTAAGGCAAGTGAACACATTTAAAATTAATGGATTTGTTGTTCTGAGCAAATTTGTTTATTCATCAGCACTGACATGAGTCATCCCTCCGTTTGTTCCACACTCGACCTCTGTGTGAAACAGTGTAAGAGCTGTTTTCATGGTGAAAGTATTGGTTGGACCATTTGGCACTGTTATAGGCATTTGGTAAAATTATAGTCTTTCTGTGTTTCTTTGACAACACTGAAGGAATTGGCAACCAGGAGAAATTATGGGTTGTACAGTGTCTAACACACACAGACAACACATCATTTCACAGGAAATGAAACTCTAGGCAACTTTAGGCAATGTTGTTTTTTTATCAGATGTAACCTATTTTGTCCACATTGGCTTGTGTTGAAGGATCAGACTTCTGATTTAAAAATCAGGATTTGTCTATGAAGTGCTGATATTTGGTTTTATTACATAAACATACATACTTACTTACGTAAAAGACCTAAATATCAGTGCTCATCATCACTGAAGTGGATTGTTGGATAACCGCGCTCACCGCCTTTGTAAAGACAACTGCTGGAGTCACAGTCGCTAAAATCAGAGCCTGCAGGATCCTTGTTAAGAGGTGGGGTTTCTAGAATACTATTTTATATCAAGCAGCGGTGTTCTCAAACTGAGCAGGAAGCAGCAGCATGGCAGAACAACAGATTGTGCAGTGCCACGTCGCCTCAAATCCACTTCCAGAGAGTGTGTTGAAAACATGCTGCAGTAAGCAGCACAGCTTGTCTGCCCGTTGTGATGCCATTGTAGGAAAAGCACAGGTGTTTAATACCATTAATGATGGTTCCAGTCTATTCGAGTGTTCAAGCAAGACATTCTTAATTGTATAAATACAATATCTGTGCTCAAAAAGGCGTCGTATGCTCAAATAGTCACGGGAAGAGAGATTTTCTTGTATTAAAAGTTTTAGAGCTACTATAAGCCCTCATTTACTGACTTTTAACACAAGTTACAAATTGCAACGTCCCATCTTCTATGCAAGTCTATGCATTTGACAGAGCCACTGAGATAAAGGCTGCTGATGAACTTACTACTAATGCCGACGTCACGTATTATATGAGGAACGGACCAAATTTCAAAAACATCAGAAGAATATTAGAGGACGTGGGGCCCTCATTCCACACTAGATGCTACTGCTAATTATCCACTAAGCTAATGCTGGCAAAAATGTTTGCAGTCACACTCTTTGAAACACTCCTGCCAACTTAAAATTCAAGTAGTTAGTAGCTAGACTTTGCACACCTGGTACAATTAAGGTACAGCTCTCAATTGGATTAGGTGTGCAAGAACAGAGCTGAAGCAACAGCTTATGAGAGGGGACACCCTACGGGGCTGGGTTGGCAAACACTGCATCTGTCCCTGAAATAAGTTGTGTTAAGTGTGAGTTTCTATTCTTATTGGTACTGTGTTGGAGTGTAGTACAGAAGGCACGAGAGATAAGTGAGAAAAAGAAAATAATGTTATGATCCATTTGTTTTTTCTGAATCAAATTATTCTATCTCCTCTGTTTCTGTTTTAAGAACAGGTGAAAAAAAAAAAAAGGATTATCCAGAATAATTATCCCGGCACAATCTCTCTTTTTTTTTTTCCACTTGTTCTTAAGTCATAAACACAGGAAAGAAACAATTTAGATCAGACTTTGAAAAACGGATCACCAGATTATTATTTTTTTTTTATCCTCACTTGCCTCTCAGGGCTTCCGTGGGTTCGACCTCCTAAAGTCAGGAAGATAACTCCCGACATCCTGCTGTTATGATGTTACATGTGTGACAGTATGTCCTTGAGCCAAATTATCTAATGAAATAAAAAGAACAAACTTTGAAGTTTGTTATGATGTGTATGATGCAATGTGTTTTCAACATCATTTTGGATCTGCTCAAGGTGATTGTAATTTCGGATGTGTGTGTGTGTGTGTGTGTGTGTGTGTGGGCCTTGTTTCCCAAGTTCACCCACAGACACAAAAGACCACATTGATCTCTCTCTGTCTCTCACACACACACAAACAAACACACACACACACACACCTTACCCATTGTCTGCGTGTGTGTGTTGATCTTCCAGGGGACATAGAGATTTTTCTTAGTCATTGACCTAACCAAGACCACTGAGCATTGAACTAGGGGCCTGAAAAGCCTTTTATCCATCCATCCACCTCTCAGGTTCTCTCCTAACTCATCAATCCATCTGGAGCCTACAGCATCTTGTTTTCTCCTCCACTGATTCAGTTACCTTTTCCTGTATGCTCCTGTGGCTCTCTCTCTCTCTCTCTCTCTCTCTTTCACTATCTCCTTCTCTCAAACACACATTACCCAGCCTTAAATAAACCCTTCACATTCATGCTCACACTGCGCTCCACATCACAGCCAGTGTGAAGTCTGTCAGTGCACACGATGACAAAAAGTTGGCTGATTACAAGACTAAAACAAAATTCAAACTATGATGAAATGTGATCGATGAATCACAAATATATATATATATATGTATATATATATATATATATGTGTGTGTGTGTGTATATATATATATATATATATATATATATATATATATATATATATATATATATATATATATATATATACACACATATACATATACATATATATATATATATATATACATATATATATAACGTGAGCAATGAACAAATGCATCAGTGGAACCACACACTGTTCTGAACCAGTGATGTTAGCTGACATTACTGGTTCTTTGACAGAAAGCAGAAAAAAAATTAAATACTGTTGCTTATAGTTGGCTAACCTTCATGTCTGTGGGTAGAAATGAATGTGATATCTAGGTTGTTGACTGATTCTTTCTCGACATCTTTCCCTTGAGGAACAGACATTTTTCTATTATCACTGGACCAAATATACAGAATTAGAAATCAGTCTCAGACAGACAGAAGTTAGCCGGTAGTGAGTAAACATGGCGGAGCATTTATCAACTATACCCAGATATTGAGAGTGAACACTGGACCTACATCCATCAGGTGGCTAGACACACACCTTTATCTGTATCTGATAACTGAGAATATGCCAGTGCTGATTTTACAGAGGACCCCAAGGTAAGTGTAAGGTCTGGAGCCTTCATTTGGGGTTGTGTTTACCATGTTCATGATGAGAATACATAAGAGTGCCCCACTTCTTGTAGTATTACTATTGACGCTTCGTTGACATTTTCAGAAAATGAAGGCGGCCATAGAAGTTAATCATTCCGTGGCTGGCAATTTAATATATTGTAAATTTAGTCATACTTACTTTTTTCTTAGTAATCTTGTTTATATTCCCAACAGCCTGCATTAATACCACGCTATCCACTGCCTAATAGCTAAATTATTAGCCTCAGTGGCTTCTAGACATTGACAGTGGAGAGTCTCTGGAGTTCGGAGGCCAAGATCTAAGACTTACTTATGACTGTTTGTAAGTAATACAACCTACTCTGTGTATTAATGAATAATTTCATATGATGCATGAGGTTCATGAATCGTGGTAACCTTCCACATGTACTATTGATACCGGTATGTGATGAAATATCTGAATTCAAAGCACTTCAGATCCTCCCTCGCACTGACATAAAACACACTCAGGCATCTGAGAGCGGGAAAGGGATTTTATGTTAAAACATCGTTTTATGTTGATGCTTTGAGGATATTGTTCTATACATTTGTGCCAGTGATGCACATTGAACTGAGAAAGGGAGAAATTAAACAGCTCTTGTGTTTCTCTCCGCTCTGTCCATGTGCATTTTCCTCTCTTTTTCACCATTGTATCAGCCTTTTTCATGGTCTCTCTCCCTCTTTGCCTGTCCAACCCAGAAACCAAAAGCCTAACACTAAATGCTAAAAGCAGCATCTATGTAAAGAAGAGTGCATAATGCATATCTCACTATAAACATGACGATTCAATTAGACCGCAAAGCGGGCGCTGTGTCAGAAGCATTTAGCGCATTCTGTGCACCTCTTACGGATGCAAATTGTGCCTGTGCGTGGGTGAGTATTCATATATGGCTCTATGTGGAATAGGCCTACATTCAAATGCTTCAGTTAGTAAAATGGCCCTGAAGTAAAAGACACTAGAGTGTTTAATGTGTTACACACTAGAGCAGCGCATTTTGTTGCTACAGTATGCTGTAAAAGTTCTTTGTGTTTAAAATGATGAAGTTACCTGGATTGCCCCTTTTCCATTGCTAATTAACTGTAAAGCAAATAAGTAATATCCAACTCTGAATATATTTGGGAAGAGGAAGAAGAACACATAATCACTTAAACTGGAGATATAATGGATTCAAGCTAACTTTAGCCTTATTATATTCCTCCCACACCCAATAACAATAATGTTTATGACCTTTGTTTTATGAGATTCTGGGAAATATAGGAAATCACTAATCAAAGCAGAATCAGGTGCGGCAGAAAGAAAAGGCGGAAGGTAAAGCAAAAAGTCACGTTGAATCCCAAACATCACCTGGGCGTGTTGAACATCACAGCACTTCCAATGTATTTTTACAGAGTATCTAAGAATGGAACTTTCTTTTAATTGGCTTCTTCCCAAGAAAACTCGAGTCAACTTTATGGAATCAAAGATGTTTCAAATCAAGTCATCATTTTCCTCAACAACACATGTATTTTCAGCATTCCTGCCTCATTTTACTCTCCTCCTGTGTGATTTGCCAGCAGACGTTTGATTAGATAATTTGTCCAGAGCCATGATTGTCCTGGAATGTGTGAGGTGTCCATAAAAATGCAAACTTTAGTGCTCCAATCACTTCATGTATCCAAAATATAAGAATTGTTCGATATTTGGGGATATGCACTTTTTTGCCCTTTTGGCTTGAGTTAGATGAGAGGATCAAAGATAATCTGATAATTGTATGTTACATCTAAGGCTAAATTGCAGTGACTCCAGCTAGCCGGTTAGCTTCGCTTGACTAGCAGCACCTCAGAAGCTCACACATGAATGCGTCATACGTCTTCTGTTTGATCCATTAAGACACAAAGTGCAAAAATTACATGTTGGAATCTTATGAAATTTGTGCTTGAGTAGCAGTGATTTCCTGAAGTTGATTCATGCTGACGACAAGATGTTAAGAAGTTGCTACAGCAAAGTCAGGCTAGCTTTCCCCCTCGTCTCCAGTCTTTATGCTAAGCTAAGCTAATGGGCTACTGACTGTTGCCTTGCCTTGCTTAAATAGCTGGATGATCTCACAGAGAAGGACTTTTAGATGGTAGGTGGGTGGATAAGAAACACATGCAAATATAAAATAGTATTAAGAACACAAGGTGAGCCTACAGTAAAGAGAGTTTAGTTTGACTGTATTGTTAGATTTGTTGGAGTTGGACTTTATGGTGAAATTCTAATAAACTTATTATTACAATCATGTTTTCTACAAATTCCCACAAAACATGATACTAAATCTCCCTGAAGATAAAGACTGTTAATGGAACATCTCAGCCCTTAAGACAACTGCTAATGTGGATATCTGTCAAGAGGATGGAGGAGGACACTTATGTGGCACAGGACTTTATTGAGCAGACAAGGAAAATGGCTGCGAGAAACAGAAAATTGAGCAAAGATCTTGCAATGCTGAATAACAGAGTTAATATACTGTAGTGCTATAGATTAGATTTTACAGAGGTGGTATTTATGGTTCATCTTGATCCTATTAGTGATGTGTTTCTATTGCATTGCCTCGGGTTATTTCGCTCTCGTGAGACGTGCACACTTTGCAGGCCAACAAAGCAGCGATAAGAGCACTGGTGTTAATCAGGATCATTTATGGGACACATGTCCACGTTATTGGCAGTCTAATCTGTTTTCAACAACCCTATTTACTGTACCCAGGCTTGCCACTATCGGAAGGAAATAAAGTCTTACTGTGTAATTGAGAGATAAGTTTGTGATGATAGGATTATTGCATCCACACACACAAAAAAAAGGTATTGCATGTCAGCCTGTAAGGATTGCAGACGTATTAAAGGGTCAGTTCTCTAAATTAGAAAAGGAATGGGCTGCTTGTTCGGGATATCACAAGAGGTGACATTGTTAGTTGTTTTTAAGATGATTTGAGCTGTACAGTCTGTACACTCTGCATAAACGTACTATTATGTAAGGGAATATCCCAACGGTTTGGTAAATAGGCTTACTCACATTCTTGTTGAGGGAAAAATGCTAAGATTTGAACCACTTTCGTGTCTATAAAGGAAAAATTAAATCAGTAAATCAGTTAAAAAGAAAAAAACTGTGGAAAAAAAGAAGACAAAAAGCAAACACATTGTGATTTTAGACTTTAATCTGTTTCAGTGGGATTATTTCTTAGATGGGCCCAAGCAGTTATCTGTTTCCCAAAAATGTCAAACTATTCCTTTAACTTCATAGATACACTGTACAGTAAATGAGCGACCGCATTAATAATATAAATCAGGCATGTTTTTTTTATGCCCAAACGCTACATGTTTGCTCATATTTCCATTCCTGTGAAATGAACTTGACAAACTCTCTGAGGGTTTTCTAGATGCTTGTCCTTTGCTGCTCTGTGCAGGACTTTAGTAACAAACCTGTTTTGGCAAACACGCCTTACAAGTATGTTTGGCCCGACAATTTAATGCCAGTAAAATCTGTCCAGTAACGCTGCATCCTGTCCTGCTGGAAATAAATGAGGTGAAAAAAGATGTTTAAAAGGTGAAAGCAAAGATTTGTGGCTGCCATTTTGTGTCTGATGTGAGTGGCTGACATTCATAACCCTTCTGATATCACCAAGTTTCTATGTTAAGCTCTTGTCTGGTACACACACACACACACACACAGCTTTTGTGTGTATACAGGCATGTGTGTGTGTGTGTGTGGTCTGCTGTGTGTGGCTTATTATTTTGTAACATGGCTAGGAAAGGGTACACTTGGTTGCCTTTATTTGCATTTGAAGACAGTTATGAATAAAACATGACATTTCACTGTTACTGCTGTGTGTGTGTGTGTGTGTGTTCATGGGTCCCTATGTGCATCTATTAACACAAATGAGGAATGTGCTACCATGCTGAAACAGATGCCAGGTGTGAGCAAAAACTTCTTTCAGTGCAACTGGCAACATGACTGACGAAGCAACTACAAAGGAATCAAATATACTGACGTGAAATCCCATTACATGCTGTAAAATGGAAATTAGAAATTACAGCTTCAAAACTACACAACAAATTCGGAACTACGAGTCATAAAAGGTCTACTAATTGGATTAGATTTCCCCCCCGTTCTCTGAGTGCGCATTTCAGAAGTGCCTGTTCAAGTTGAAAGTACTGTGTGAGGCTATCACATTGGCACACAGACAGCACATGTTTTAAGGGTTTAATGATTTCTTTCATCATTACACTCTGATCATAATTTGATGCGAGCACTGTACATCTGTTATAGTGTCCACAATCGCTTCCAAAGTGTCCTAAAGCAGGGCAGAATCTCTCCCACACCTCCAGGCACTCTGTACTTTGGCTGACTGCTAATATTTCATATTTGTCAACTGTGTGTTTGTGTGTGTCTGTGTGTGTGTGTGTGTGTGTGTGTGTGTGTGTGTGTGTGTGTGGGTGCTCGTGTCAGAGCGCTCTCCAAATAACACAAATTCCAATTACCTAAAATGCAAAATGAGCCATAAATTAATCTCCAAATCAACTTGTAATCCACCATATCCTCCCCGTCAATAAATCAAGCACACCCTCCCTGCAATTACCCTCCTATGATCAGGGCAGGCAGCTGGAGGGTGCGTTGAATTATGGCGTTAATAGAGGGGGATGTATCCTGGCCAGCAGGCAGCGTGTTTATACCTGGACAGAGCTGCAGATTAATTTGACTATCAATCTAAGTAACAGGCAGAGAGAGAGAGAGAGAGAGAGAGAGAGAGAGAGAGAGAGAGAGCGAGAGAGAGAGAGCGTGGGCACCTGCACATGCTGAGACATTCACACACAAACACAAACACATACACATTTCGGCGCATGCGAGATTCTGAACACAAATGCTTATAAATAAAGGGACGCTCGCATCTGCAGACGATCTGTGTTATGTGACATTAATGAGGTCTTAAATTCTGTTTGTGGAAAGCTTCTTCCTGTGTTTAATTTGGACATTTTTCACCAAATGGCAGCAGAAAAAACGTATGATTTTATCAGTGGAGTTTTAACGATACTCAACATATGTATGAGTTGGGGCTGCACGGTGTGGGGCACCGTCCCCTCATAGCAAGAAGGCTGGCTTTCTGGTTCCTACCCACACCCCAAAGACATACGAGTTAGGTCGCTTAGCAACTCCAAACTACCTACAGGTGTGAATGTGAGCGTGACTGGTCGTCTGCCTCTATGTGTCCACTCTGTGATAGAATGCCCAGTGTGCACCCTGCCTCTCATCCACTGTCAGCTGGGATCGACTCCAGCCCCCCCTGCCACCAAGGATAAGCAGGAGTAACTACTGGATGGAGGATAAACTGTTTCTAAATCACAGCTACTTGAAACTTTCCTTCACAACAACAGTGTGCCATTTCACAATGATCACAAAAGTACCTTTTGAGTCCTTTTATTATTTCAAAAATCGAACTAAACTGCATCAAACTTCACTGGAACTTAAACATTCATTTGAGTCTTTTTTTTTTTTTTTTTTTATAACTGTAGTTTCTAAAATAGAAAACACACACAAACAAAACTGCACACACACTCTCAGAGTGACACACACAAGCCTGTGTCAACTCACTGACACATGAGATTTGTTCAATAGCACCCTGCTCAGTATTTGTTCCCTGTCAGGTCAGTGTGTGTACTGTGTAATGTGTATTGCATGTGCCAGTGCGTTTGTCAGATAGTGTGTGTGTGTGTGTGAAGTAAAAGCCACAACTCATGCTCTCAAGTCAAGTGTCACTGCACAGCATAAAAGGGCACATCTATGCACGTGTGTGTGTATGTTCCACTTGAGCGCTAATATTCCTTCATGTGTAAGGTCAGTGACCCCAACCTGTGAAGCACAGATCAATATGTGTCACTGCTCATAAACAACTACCTCCGTCCCAATGGACAGTTTAGACTGCAGACGTCACAGATTTGAATGACACGTACATTAAATCTTTTATCTTTTAATTGTCACACAGTGCTCAAACACTATCTAAGGCTGTGATGCTCCCTTTTACGTGGCTGCCAGTTAGTTTGGTGACGTATGAAAGTCGAGCAGGTGGGAGAAAGTGAAAGCTGGTGTCAGATTTTAGAGCGCGAGCACATGGCTACTTCCTGGAAGCAGTACTTCTGGTGCAGCCCTGGTATGTATGGCACTTGCAAAAATACAAGTAGAAAATATTTACTGATTCATTTTTGGCCGGCTCTACTTTCTGTCTCGTATCAAAACAGAAACGCACTGGAGGCATGTTCAGGAAAACAGACACGTAATGGAAGTTTTCGGTTTACTCAGATTGTTGTGTGAAAACCACTGGGAACACACAACTATCCCAACAGTTTAAATGATTAGAGAACTGGCTAAATGAAACCAAGGTATGTTCTTCTGTTCTCACTGTCACCAGCCTTACTGAAACTCTTACAGTATGCTACACTGGCAATGACATGAAATGGTTCCAGTGTGTCACCTAATGAGCTGTGGGCCTCTATTGGGAAAAGCAGTCTCTAGACGCACCTGGCCAAGGTGACTCCACTGTGTGTGTGTGTGTGCGTGTGTGTGTGTGTGGTGTGTGTGCCTGTGTTTGTGTGCAGCAATGAGTTCATTTACCCCCAGGCCTGTATTTAAAATGAAGTTGTGTAAGCCTGATTTTCCGAGACTTTATGCCCGTGTGGTTCAAGTTAATGTACGTCTTTGCATACTTACTGTGTGTGGACATGTAAATGTGTCCTTATATGTGAATGTGCTTGCGCTGTGTTGAATACTTCTCTGCACTTAACTCAATAAGTAGAGAGGTTATGAAACTGAGCAAAGGACTTCTTCAAACGGGGTCCATTTTTTTTTTGTTCTGAATTAATAAACATCTAATGTATTCCACATCTCTGAACTTTAAATACGATTCTTACAAAATAATTCATTTTGACACGAATTCAATTAATTAAATGACCTCTCGTAAGGTCAGCACCAAACACTGGACTATAGTGTTAATTAAAGCTTCACTAAATGTCAAGGTAGATAACAGAACATTTCAGTAAGTCAATAAGCTGTTTGACAACTAAGGACTACATGGGCCTTTTACAAATTCAACTTTCTTGTCTTTGTGCTTTGGACAAATGGATAAATATAAATGCAGAATACTTTTGGATAACAATCAGTGACTGATAAAAACCGTGCCTTTAATGAGTGAGTATGCAGATCAGTGTCTTCCTGAAGGACTCTTAGATGAAGGCTGTGGATGTCGTAAGGATCAAACTACCACCTTCGCTTTACAGAGCAGTCTTTCTATCACTAGACCGCAGTGACACGCAGGTTTGCTTGGTTTTTACCAATCTTTCTCTGCCCTCCTTTCTCCTCTGTCGTAGTCCTTTCCTCCATATCTCACCACGTCAGTGTGCATTTCAGAGCAACTTAAAACCCCCTTGAACATCAAAGTGTCAAAACCAAGACCTATTTCTTTTTCTAAAGACTGGCCAGGGCAGCAGGCATTGGCTCAAGTTGGCATGCAATGGCACATGTTGGCCCACATTGGCAAGAGAGTAGTACCGACTCAGTGGCTGCCAAGTCATAGAGGACTGCCAGAGCAACTTCAAATGACCGCTCTCTCCTTCTCTGCTCCTATTTCGCTCTCCCCTTCCTCTCTATTTACTCCCCCCTGCCATTGTCTGCTTCTCTTAAACTCTCTCTGCTCTTGCTCGTCTCATTGTCTCTTTCTGCTGGCTGTCTTTATCTCCTGCTCCGAGTCTGTTAATCTGATGAAGAGAAAGGTTAAACATTTGGCTGACATTAGAAAACACCCTTGCGACAACTATGCTCGTGTTTCTTGTGTGTGAGTGTCCACAGAGAGTAGATTTATCCTCTAATGCAAAGAGAGACAGGTGGTTCAGCTTACTAGAAATACCACGGGGAATAGCTGAGACAGACAGAGAGAGGTAGGCACCACATCTAGAGGAAAAAAAAAAAAGGAAATGAGAATTCAGGTCTTTCTTTGATTTCATCAACAATTATAAAAAGGTGAAACTGCTTAATGGAATGCGAGATGGAATAATGATGCCGAAATTTCAGCAGACAAACATTTTGTATGTGACAGTTTGCATGCCCACCCATTTATTCTGAACTCCTCTCTAGGGGTTGTTTTTCAAAGCAATAGCAATGTCCTTCTACTTCTGCTTTTGTTTCTAAGAGAGGACTCATTATTCATGCAACCACAAAAAAGTTGCCTTTCAGGAAAATGTCAGCACACGCCCCTTTTTGACCAGATAGTTCAACCTTGTCTCCCTGAAATGTTTAGAGAATTTCAGTAAAATGTTCGCTGACAACGTATTCCATTTCTTGTCCCACAGTATCCACTTTTGCAATACCATATTATGCTCATAGCAGCTAAAGCGTGGCTCAATGAGGCAGTCACAGCAGCTGCTTAAAGTGAGGGAAAGACTGAGGTATTGGTTTGATACGAACCTGTCCACAATAAATCGAAGCACAATGTGTTTATTTTACTGCAAGCGGGTCAATGGGGTATGACCCCTTATCCCCGGTGTCACAGTTCTGTGATTTGTACATCCAACATCCATCCCCATCGCCTCCCTGTGACTTGCATTTGTAACTAAAATACAGTAATCCCTTCACTCCAAAGAGCATTGCCTGTGAACTTAATCCTGGCAATCATTACATTTCCCAACGCAAGCTAATTGGGAAAATAAATGAGTATTATATAAACACAATTTCTAGGGTACAGGGTTGAATCATTCCAGGTCCCGGGAAACAACAAGAACTAAAGTCAGGAACTAAACAGAAAACTAAAAATCTTTTTTTGCACATTTCTGTTTGTGAAGATTAGGGAGATTTAGGTGATGACGGATTTAAAATTTACGACTGTGATGCAATTTTCACATACAAATAAACAACAACACACTACTGTGGATTGAGTCTGCTCATTGAGTTGGATGTAATGAATGAAGTAGGAAAAAAAAAGGAGACACAAAACCCCTGAAGTGCCTGACTCCAAATAAGCAACAATATGCTGGTTTATGGCTATTCATTTTTGTTTGAGACTGCAACTACAAATTAAGTTTCTCTCGTTCACGCTCGGCTTGTCTTAAGGGCTAGGAGCTAATTACATGACTTTGCTTTTAAGATCACAAAGAAAATCTACCCGATGTAACCGGGGCTTGCCAACTGTGTGAATGCACATTAGCTGCAGCAGCCTCAAGGTTCGTGTTCGATGCCAGGTTCGATGCGCAGCGTTCAGCGTTGCAAACTCGGCTGAGATAGTTCCTGCACCTTCAGGAAGAACTACCACCCAAAGAACTACTCTTTTGAGACCAAGAATACGTCCACAGTAATCTAAAGCACAAGACTTAGGATAGGAACCCCCATCTCTGGAGTCAATTAGCTATAGAGAGCTAACCAGTCACCCATTGAGTTGGCTTGTGAAACCAGGCGGGCTCACAACCAATCCAATAGTCAGCCATGCAGTCAAACATACAGAAAAACAGCCACCTTGTCACTCACTCCAACAACAAGCCAGCTACCCAATCTGCTTACTGCCCTGCCAGCAAAACACAGCAGCCACCAACCCTACCAAGCCAAGTGTTCTGCCAAGATGTCACCGAATTAAACAACCACACACCCACCCACTTGGCCAAGCAGCCAGCCATCCAATTCACAAACTCACAATCCCAGAGGCCAGCCAACTTTTCAGCAAGCTAGTCAGTCATTTTTCCTCACACAGAGCATGTTACATTTCCATTTAATGTGATGTGTTGAAGTGAAGAACAGGCAAAGCCAGAGGCATGAAATCTCTCATCTCACGCTACCTTGTTCACTATCTAACACTCATTATTTTGTTCTCTCAGAGTTCTCTTCTCTATCAGTTTGTCCTCTGTCTTACTTATTCTTAGTCCTGTGTGTGTGTGTGTGTGTGTCTGTGTGTGTGTGTGTGTGTGTGTGTGTGTGTGTCTGTGTGTACACACGTCTACTTTTTGATTCTCTTTCTGCCTGACTCTCCAAGACAGTCGAATGTTGCAGGTTGGAGGTTCGGTACAAAGTCTTTCTCACAGCATTACAGTCCAAAACGTTAACTGAGACCTCTAACTGTGCGTATCAATGTCTTTCTAAGTGATGTGTATGTGTATGTGTGTGTGTGTGTGTTGATGTGTATGTGTGTGCATGCTCGTGTCCTAACCATAGTGGGTGTATAGAGGGTCTTGGGCGGTCACAGCATGGCCTCTCCCCCTACTGTGGTCCTTATACCTGCAGAGAAAATGGATTTTTGCTTTTCTTTTCTCCTCTACTCATTCCTCCATCTCTGCCTCTCTCTCTCAATCTTCCCTTCCTTCCCTTCCCTCAACCTTCTCCGTATTGGCTTCTCTCTTTTTTTCTCTATCTATTTACCCTTTCTCCCCATCCCTCTAATTTAACTACTTTGCCCTTGACTCTTACTTCACCCTCCTTTCTTTCTCCATCTCTCCCACCCACCTGCATATATTTCTTTCTCCTTCTCCCACTGCAAGCTCTCTTTCTCTGTACCTCGTGTCTCAGACAATGTTATTTTCCAGTTATTGTCTCCTGGGAGGGAATGTCACTCCACCTTTAATGCTTGTTCACCTTTGGTTTTATAACAGTGTTCTCCAGGTTGTCCCCCTTTTCTAGCTCGTACAAACCAACACACTACAATAGACACCAGGGAGTGCAGCGCTTTCTAAATCAACAGGTAAAAGACAGATCCAGCATTCGTTGTGAAATGTATGCATGTGCAAACTCGGGGAACAGCACCTCAGAACATTATTAAAAGAAAATGATTTTTACGGCTACAACCAGAAACAGTTATAATGGTTTAAGCAGGAGTCAAGTGTTTTCTACATAAGATAACCCCACGGTATCATTATATTTGCGAACAGAGTTGCAAATGGAAATGAGTCGATCATCATTATCTGTACACCTCTGTAACTACGTGCATAATGAGCGTGAAATGCAGGTACCACCATGGACCGTCCATATCAGAGCTGTTACACACCACCTATACTATAATGGTTATATGTTCAGAAATAGAACATTTGATATGTCCTACTTTGGCTTCCCGAAGTGGTAAACAAATAAATCAATGAACAGGAAGGAAAAAAAAAAAGTTAAACCTGCAATAACTTAGCTGATAATTAATTCATGTCATATCCTGTTATGTTGGCATATCATCACATTTCACATTAATGTGGTAAACTCATTAGTAATAGTATTAGTGCTTATCTACTCTGTTTCTTTCTGATGACTGTCCAATAGTCACTCTCCTTTTAGCTCTGTTTTGGTCTCGACCAGCTCCTGAGGAAAGTATTGGTCACTTTAGCAACTAAATATCCACCACCTAGTCTCTAATTGTGTCTGTCTGCTGCATGCAGGTAGTCTACAATGGGGTTTTCGCTGAAAACAGCCACTTGCTGCCACCAACATTGACCTTGTGCGAGTGGTGAATTTGAACCAAAACAGTTAAGTTGTGGGCTGGACAGAGAAAACATGAGCATGACAAAGGCAACAAAAAATACCAATCAAACCAAATCTAAAATTAAAACCAAAAGGACAATCATGTAATCATGTAAGCTGACTTCGGCTGTTATTTTCCTTTGTCTTCCTAAATCCATAAGCAGACTTAAATATCCAAACCACCAATATTATTTTCAGTCAAGACAGAAGCTGTGGTAGAGGTTGCAGGGAATAGTAAACCTTCTGTTTTTCAAAATGTAAAAACCATGTAAAAAAAACCAAAACATTTTGTGGCCATTTTTCTGTTAATGCTTTTCAGAGATGTCACAGCTATATGGGAATATGTTTCCATTTATTGTCCCTTCCTACAAACCTATGATGGGGTTTATTATTTCTCCAAACAGGGGAAACAGCCACCACTGAGCTCGGCACCAGAAGTGTTTGAATCACTGAAGAAATTGAAAAAATGATGTCAATTGAAATTGTTGGCAATATCCAAGAAGACTGAAACCAGATTGCAACTGATATAACTGAGTTATAAGCATCATCAAATGTGTTCCTGTTTTTGGCAAGCCATCAACAGCCGTCGAATCCTCCGAAGAGACAGCAGCTTCTATATATCATCATTCAGACCGATATCCTTGGTTGACACAAAGTTAATTCATGATGTCTGACTGCTTCAGGTGTTTGTTTGTAACCACAGAGAGAATAGGACATATCATTTGCTCGCAGCTACAAAGCTCGGGCAGACCCGCGGCATTCTACATGAATTAAGGAAGCCTTGGCCTCTTTGTAGAGGTCATAAAAAGGATCAATTTTGAGTGTGGATGGTAATTTTTGCCTCGGGCCAATAGCCATCTTGTATTTAAGGATATTGTATTTAGCTTTGTATAATATTCAGTTTTACTTCATAGCATTTGTTTTGTGCCTCACAAGAGGAATGACTCCTGTGTGAACTCATCAAAAGTTTAAAACATGCCGTGTCAGCCAGCATTGTTTGGAACCTGACATAACGTAACTTGAAGACAACCACTTTAAACTAAACTAAGAAGAGAAGCAACATGGCGGATGCATTGGAGGCCAGAGAAAGACTGCAGGGAAATTCTATTCTAGGTATGAAGGGAAAAATTGTTTTGTCATTTTGCCTTGACCCTTACTATCTCACTTGAGATATTGTGATATGTGAAGATAAGGCATGTACAGATGAATGAATGAATGGGTTGGTGAGTGGAGGGAGGGTTATAGCTGACTATAGAGGGCCATAGACAGGTTTCACATTTAGCGAACAATCAAGGATGTAAGGTACAAAAAGAAGGGTGCAAAACTCATTACCACCATGTCATGAGGGCTTACACATGGACATTTTCATTATGAGAAATCAGAAAAGAATTTACTTAACTTAATGGAAACCAGTAAAGCACTTGTGCTCAAATTCCCAAAACATGTTAACTCCATGGCGTCTGTTGGCTCTGTTTAGCTAACATGACCAAAGAGTACCAATTTGATGCACCTTGCTTTCAAAAGTCATCAGATGGCGTCTCTGTGAGCTGCCGCTGAGTTCCACATTTAAACTCTTAAAACACATCGAACTGATCACCAAAGGACTGATAGAGTTTGACAAAAAACTGCAGCAATATTCATTAATCATCACTTGGAGGCCAGTATATAGTAAAACAGCATTACAATGAGACAGATTTAAGACCCAAGAGCCTCCTTGGCCACACTCATGTTGTCCCATTGTTCTATATACTGCTCGTGCCTGTTCTTTACCTTACTTTGATTCACTGTTGATGACTGTTACCAAGGCAAACCATTTATAGTGATTTGCCAATTGTGTAAGCAGCACGGATGTCAAGGTAAAACATCACACCAGTTCGGGGAAAGCTGACATATTGGAGAGACGATTCATTGTTGAACCTTGGCAGCATATAGAGATAAATGAAGTATCAAATTGCACGTGGTAACATTTCTTTCTATAAGGTTACACTTATTTTATCTATCTAAGGCAGGCTGTGACTGCACCTGAGATTAATCTAATGTTTTTTTTTTTGCTCCATAAACCCGACTTCACCTCACGCCAGTCACAAGAAGAGAGTGTCAGGAGGAAATATAAAACTCAAGCTGGAAAAGTTGATTTTATCTCAGGGCACTGGTGATGAGTGACTCTATATATAAAGGGCAGCATATGCAGCTTTCATTATAACAGCAACAGCAATATATGTCAGATCTGGGGCAATAAACACATTCAAAAGTACATTCTCCCATCAGGTTTCTAGTAATATCATATGAACCAGTTGGTAGCTTTTCACTAGGACATGAGGATGGGAGGTGCTGTGTCTCTATGTGTGTGTGTGTGTGTGTGTGTGTGTGTGTGTGTGTGTGTGTGTGTCTGTGTCCGTGTGTGTTAATAAGAGACCCTGAGACAATGACAGACACCAAGCCCTAATTAGGTTGTCATGCTGAGAGAGCGAGGGAAAGACAGAAAGAGAGAGAGAGAGGAAGAGAGAGCTTATTAAGGAGGATAGGTGTCAAGCACTGGCAGGAGAAGGAGGTGGGAGGAGAGCAGAGGAGGGGGAGTTCGAGGGGGAGGGTGATGAAGGGAGGTAAAGAGAATCGGGTGCGAACAGGGAGAAACAGGAGGAGTGGGAGAGAGAGCGAGAGCGGGAGCAGGAAGCCGGGGAAGGAAAACAGAAGATGGAGGAGAAAGAGGTGCAGAAGATGGAGGCAGCTGGCGAGATAGAGGGAGATCAAGATTAGGAGTGGGAGAGAGAAAAAAAGGAGTAGGAGGGAGATGGTGATGGAGAGAAAGGTGCAAAGGAGACGGAACAGGAGACGGTGAAGGTGGTGAAGGTACCAGATGCAGAGGAGGAAGACAAACAGGATCAAGTAGAGAGGGGAGATGGTGATTTATGGCCCAGATGAAGAGGAGAATAGTTCGTCTGGTGCATCCAAAGCTGAAGCTTGTAGGGTGGTGATGGAGAGGAAGGCGAAGGAAAATCTCTTCAAATATATTTAGTCCTTTTGGTTACAGAATAAGTCTCGTTAAATACAATAAACAGTAAACTAAACCACTATAACTGGATGAAAAACCAAAAGGTTTTGGGTAATAATCCCTAATTGCACCAAAATCCTGAATATGAGTATTGAAGCTGCTGGATTCTATAACTGAAATGGTTGTTCCCAAAGGGCACTTTGGGGTAAAATTTGACCATTTTGTTTTGCTTTTAAACCTCGAGGCTGGATGATCTCGACTCATATGATTGTCTGACTGCGCATTTTTTCCTGCTGGACCTCATTTTAGAGGTCCTACAATATTATTCTTGCAAATGGCCCAAGTTATATAATAAGATCAAGGTGGAACATATTGACCCTGATTTCTTGAATTCTCAACAGTTTGACAAAAAAATTAGTTAATTTTATTGGATTTTCACAGGGCTTTCAACCACGTCGCACGGCCTTCATCAGCGGTTATCATGGCGATAGCTCAGCTGTCAACGCATATTGTAAATATCTATGGTGTCATATTTTGTGCCAACTACAACCACCTGTTGCCAGATGACTAAAGGTATTACCTTGGTCCCGTGTTGCCAGCTAACTACAACGTGACAAGTGACGAAGCTACATCCACTGATGAAGGCTGTGAAATGTGGTTGAAAGCTCTAGCAAATTGCATGAATGGAGCAACATCCTCTCCAACGGGAAGTAAAAGGATTTGCGGGAAATGCAGAAGAAACACCAGTCCTGCCTATGAGTCTCACTGGGGTATTAATTAAGCCTATTTTTCCATAAAAGGATGGAAGTTAACGGAACAATAAGGCATTAATCTAATAATCAACACTGATCATGACAACTTTAGACTCATCTCTGTTGTACAGATTCTGGAAACATGGCTAAACAATGTATATGTGGGCAAACACCAAGACCCCCCTGCAGCTGTCAAGATAAATTTAACATAAATCATTCAAAATGTCTTTGAGTCTGCCTGAAAGTAATCACATAAATTAGCCAGTTTGAAAAATGCCTGAATTTTCCCACAAGGTTACTCATCACATTAAAACAACAAATACCATGATACAAGGGTAACTCAAAAGTGAGCAGGGAAATGGACTCTTCCCTATGGATATTGGCTCACCATAGGCAAAATATTTATGTTTTACATATTTACAAAAGGGCACCAATTCCAATTCAGTTCATTATGCACACACACACCATCCACTTGCTGGTAAACAAGACCGCAAGCCTTGATCTGGGCTACAAAGCCAACTGTTACACACAAGTTGGAACCCCATCCCCATCACCACCACTACAGTAGTATCAAACAAATACACACACACACACACACGCGCATCCCTACAGGACCACATAGGAGTCAGGCCAAATACTGCTATAGTGCCAACAGCCATGTTTTAAATATTCAATTTACTAAACTGGCAGCTTTCCACACAGGGCAAATATGCAGGTGCACACACACACACACACACACACACACACCTGCAATACCTAGACACTTTTCTCAGCTAACCTCAGCAAATGCAACAAATTAATGATAAAGATTAAGATCAGATGTTGAAGATCAGCGCAGAGTGACTGAATAGAACAAACAGCAGATATTCATGGTGAATATCTCAATGTTCTGATTATAAAAATAGTAATGGTTTTGAAAAGCCATTCATCTGTCTTTTGAAGCATTGATTGCTGAGGGCAGGGGGCATTTCCTTATTAAAATGGATACTGAACAGCTTTGAATAAAACCCAATATCCTTTTTATTCAAACACCAAAACGATGCCGGTATCTGCGCATGCAATATAAATGGGCCACCTGTGTTGAGGCAGAACACTCGGAATCAGTGAATCTGTCCCAAGGTTATCCTCATGCGATCAACAATACAGATGCAACTCTGAGAGCAATGCTGCATCGGGCCAAGAATATTTTGCATGCATGCTGGCAAAATTCTTGCAGCATTTGAAGTAAATGTGCTGTGGCTGGAAGTGAAACTTCAAAATAAAGTCTGTGTTTTGCTCAGGGTACTTTGACCTAGCTCCCATCTGGGGAGAGGAGCAGTATTTATGTGATATTCATGAAGTGTAATCAACAATGCATCCAGCTGAACCAGAAATAATCTGAAATCATGCTTCCTTGGAGAATCTAAGTTGTACCCCAAACCCGTTTTTAGTCATTTTACTTCAGGCTTGACTCATAACGGTGCCAAGTTATTGGTCAAAATGAATCAGGGTGAAGTTGTGGGCATATATTACCTTAGCACACACGTGTAGAATCCATTGTCTTCCATTTCAGCAGATCTGAACCAGATAGAGTCGTCTTCTTTGCTCAGCCTGTGGCCTGAGAAGATGATAGGCTCCTAAAGGACACAACACAAAGACGACGTTAGAGCGTATTCCAAAAAAATAATGAAAAAGTAGCACATCTCAACTTTCCAAGTCACGGAGGTAAAAAAAAAAAAATACTAACTCACATTTCACTTATTTATTTTTCTCACGTCACACACTGTGATTGTCTTGTATTTTGTGATTGTATTTCGTCCTCTGTGACTGGGAAATTGAAATGTGCTACCTTTTCATATTTTTTTGGAATATGCTCGCTGGATTTCGGGTTTAGCACTCCACTGAGAGTCCCATTGTTGAAACACAGTCTCCATTTTCAACACAATGCTAGAGCAATGATGAACCTATAACTGAAATCATGTCATTTAGCTGTTTAAGTAAAGAGACATGAAATAATGATTCCCTCTATCTGTTATCAACATAGGTAATATAATTCCAATCATACATGTATTACGTAAAAAGTGCTATTAATAGGACTGAGGTTTCAATGTATGTGCTAGGCATGCATATTACATATATCATCAGGTCTAAATGTAATCTAGCAAAATCCTGTTTTACCATTCAGATATAATCCACGCTGTTGGGAAAAGGGGGCAACGTTTTAATATAGCACATGAGACCACATTGTGATTTATCAGTCCCTCTGGTTTTTGTGCATTGGCTATTACTCAAACACAAGCAAGGCCAAAGAAAAAGATTCTAGTGTAGATCCCAATTTCACACTCAGCACGGTTTATAGCATATCAATCTTTATAGTGCACTGTTTTTGTTGATAGTATGCAAAAAAGTTTGCATATACTAGAAGGAAATTCACTTTCTGAAGTGTTCCTGGTGCTATTTTATCGATATCAAGTGCACATCCTAATTTTTTCTTTGTCCTCAAAGCCCGTTTAGAACTGATGTGCAATATGGATTTGGGAGAATGACTCTGGTAAATGGCGAGCAGTGAACCCATGTGGTCTGATGGTTCAGTATTATCCTCACTCACTGTGATATTTGACCCTGACAGATTTAATGTGTCAAAGCCAAATTAAATTCTTCAAATGAAAACCATTTCCAATCCATTTCCATTCAAATTCAGCCGGCACATTTATTCATTTTGCATTCAGCTCCTCGCCCTCTTCCCACAAATTAGACAACACTCATCAGTAATATTTCTGCAATTTAGCTTGCAGCCACTAGTGGCTGCACCGACCACACTGCTGCTGAGCAGTACAACAGTGTATGAGTGAGGGGGAACTCCTGCATCATTTTTGAACTGGTACATAATATCCTGACTTTAATGGAAGGGACTTGATATTGCTGATGACATATTTACTTTCAATAAATATATTTGATGTTAAAATAAGAAATTAGTTCATAAATAATTCAAATTTTTCATCCTGGCTTTTACAAAAATAAAACTCATAAGCACCACCTCACTTTAATTTGACTTATATGCCCCACCTACGTCCTCTCTTTCCTCTTACCTCTGCATCTCCTTTGTTCTTGTACCAGATGAGGCGCAGCTTGGCGTTGGTGGCCATGGTGTAGTTGGTTCGGATGTAGCTGTAGAACAAGGCACATTTCACCCGAACAGGTTCTCCGGCCAGAACGTGGTACTCCTTCAGATCAACCGACCAGTCTATGCATCCATCCACTGTGAGGGGAGACAAAGAGAAAAACACTGAGACTGTGCTGATAGATGAACAGCGTATCTGCTTGCAGCTGTAGGCGGGAGAAACACTGATGGAAACTGAGAACACAAATCAGATAGGAAGCAAAACATGAACGCTCATCAAAAACAATTCTAGAAAATCTGATAAGATATAAAACTTTTCCTCAGATTGAAAAAAAAAAAATGTTTGACGGGGAGAAAGAGGGAGAGGGAGAGAATGAGAGACAGAAAGAGAGTGTGAGAGTGACAGGGAGACTGTTTCATGTGGCTTTTTTGGATATATTGCTCTTTACCTTCAAGGCAATAAAACTGCGAACATACATTTGAGAAAGTGTGTCTGCTGTTTTTATTTGTCTGTTGCCAATGTGTTTGGGGGAGGCAACAGCACAAGAGATTGAAAGACACAAACTGTAGAGAAAATCTGATACTTTATATATGCCTCAGGCATAAACAGAGAGAGTGACACGAGTGTCTGAGTTGTAATTAAACATCTGAAAGAAAGAATTAAAAGACAGACACACGTATCAGTTTTCTATGTATTCACTTCCTGTTTACAGCCCAATATTTGCCTTATGTGTAATTTATACACGCAGTCCCTCTATAATGTAAATTGCTTGAAACTGAAAGAAAGCAATAATTGCAGAAAAAGTGGGGAAATTCAGAGTGAGAGGAGGAGGCTGAGACCACATGAAAAGAGAGAAAAGCAGAGAGGAAGCGAGCGGCGGCGATGCCGGGGTGAGATCAGGTCAGCCGGAACGAACAGAAAACAAGTTGTAGATGGAAGACAAGTAGGAGCTGGTGAGACATAGAGGTCAGGGCGGGAAATGACAAGGAGCTCTCCCAAATGGACTTCCCTCCTCTCCCTGCCCATCCTCTTCATCTCCCTCGCCGCTCCTTCTCTTTTCTTCTCTCTCTGTTCTTTGTTCCTCTGACTTCTTTTCTTTCCCCCTCATGGTCTGAGGCTCGGATAAATGTGTTCTGTTTTAACTGAAGCCCTCAGGCTTTTGCCACAAGGCTTTCCCTCTGAATTACAGCCTCCACCCTGCAGCAATAAAGCCTGTGGATCTGTCATCTGCCCAGAACACCCCCACCCCCCTCCATCCATCTCTCATCCTCATTGTTCTTCTTCTTTGTTTATTGTGCAAACTGGCAATACCCAGTGGGCATGTTAGGGCTATAAACGAATACAAATACATTGTTTGGATATGAGCAGATACCGTGTTCTGGAAAAGATCAAACATTATCCAAATATTTTCCGTAAAGGTATTTTTGTTTTCCCTGGCACCTGATCGATCGATACGATTTCCCTCCCCAACAAACGTCAAGTCAGTTACATTCAAACAGATACACATCACACACTCTACGAATTCACATTGATGGTCAGGGTTAGCGGAACATAAATCCATTTAGAAATCATGGAGAATTAAAAACTTATTTCTCTATTATCCTAACCTATTATCTTGGTTAATCATCATCTGATTCTGACTTTTCCTTTGTCTCACTATAACGGTGCGAACTCTAGTAGCCAAAGCAGCAGCACGATGATGCAAATGTGCCAAAATGTACAACAAAGAGGCTTTAGGCTGAAAACACACTGTGTGCTGGAGAGAGGTTGAAGTTCAACATTGACACTTTTGAGCTTGGCAGATTTTGCACAGGTGTTATTTTTACACTGAAGCCAGCACCTTCAGTGAATTGATGGTAAATGAACTTAGGCAAAGTTAAATTAGGGACTGGTCTGAAAAGTGAAAGCAAAAGGGCCTTCTTCATCTTGACCTTCCCCGACTGCATGCAAAAACTCAAGAAGTTAATATCACCCAATGAGCTATTATGGCCTGTTTTATTTCAGTTATGTTCTTTCACGCCATCAGCACTTTACTCCAGATTCACTTTACAAGTACAGCTCAGATGTTTCTTTTCTTTCTTCAAGGCAGCGTTCAAATATGAGTCATGCTCTCTTATTTGATAAATCTGGCTACATGGGGTCACCCTGGACTGGTCGCCAGTCAATCACACAGAGACAGACAACCACTCACACTCACACCTACGGGTAATTTAGAGTCACCAGTTAACCTGCATGTCTTTGGACTGTGGGAGGAAGCCGGAGTACCCGGAGAAAACCCACACAAGCACAGCAGCACGGTGGTGAAGGCTCCACGTTTGAATTCAGGTTTGAACCTCGGGTCTTTCTGTGTGGAGTTTGCATGTTCTCCCTGTTTGTTTATATCAGGTTGGTATATTCCCTCAGCAGCTAGAGTGTAAATGGCAGCAGGGGGCAATTTAATACAGACAACTGAGCAGCCTAGACGATTTCTAACTATATCTGATATAAGCCAGACATAGTTAGCATACATCTGAATACAGATTTTTTTTGTTTTTCTTTATTTTAACAGATACAGGGACAGCTTGTAGCTTTACAGCACATTGCTAATGTATACAGTACGTACTGATCTGTCTACAGGAGAATATGAAAAAGCTCCTTGTAGAGTTTGTGCACCCCCCGTGCAGTAGAGGACAGACACTCTGTGCTGGATGTGGACTGTTAACGTGGCTACCACTGTGAGACACTGTAAACATGTTTTAGCACTCTGTAAAATATATCAAGTGTAATTTGTGTTGAGTTAAGTCACCGTCAAAGATTTACAGACTTCATTTGCATGCATTTGCAGCGCAAAATTTACAACCACACACTTAATTGGTTACATTTATAGATTTAGCAATATGTATTAAGTCATACAGAGGCAGCAGAGATTTACTGTAGTGGAGCTGTACGTACACACACACACACACACACACACACACACACACACACACACACACACACTCACAGACCCAAACAGATTTATTGCATCCCCAATCACTCT